>NW_026712362.1:4896333-5005666 GCF_030504385.1 Musca domestica
ATAATCGTGGATTTTTTAAAGAATATTTTTCAAGGACCAATAGACCAATAATCGTGGATTTTTTAAAGAATATTTTTCAAGGACCAATAGACCACTAATCGTGGATTTTTTAAAGAATATTGTTCAAGGACCAATAGACCAATAATCGTGATTTTTTAAGAATATTTTTCAGGACCAATAGACCAATAATCGTGGATTTTTTAAAGAATATTTTTCAAGGACCAATAGACCGATAATCGTGGATTTTTTAAAGAATATTTTTCAAGGACCAATAGAACCGATAATCGTGGATTTTTTTAAAGAATATTTTTCAAGGACCATAGACCAATAATCTTGGATTTTTTAAAGAATATTTTTCAGACCAATAGACCGATAATCGTGGATTTTTTAAAGAATATTTTTCAAGGACCAATAGACCAATATCGTGGATTTTTTAAAGAATATTTTTCAAGTACCAATAGACCAATAATCGTGCATTTTTTAAAGAATATTTTTCAAGGACCAATAGACCAATAATCGTGGATTTTTTTAAAGAATATTTTTTAAGGACCAATAGACCATAATCGTGGATTTTTTAAAGATATTTTTTAAGGACCAATAGACCAATAATCGTGGATTTTTTAAAGAATAATTTTAGGACCAATACCAATATCGTGGATTTTTTAAGAATATTTTTTAAGGACCAATAGACCAATAATCGTGGATTTTTTAAAGATATTTTTTAAGGACCAATAGACCAATAATCGTGGATTTTTTAAAGAATATTTTTTTAAGGACCAATAGACCATAATCGGGATTTTTTAAAGAATATTTTTTAAGGACCAATAGACCAATATCGTGGATTTTTTAAAGAATATTTTTTAAGGACCAATAGACCAATAATCGTGGATTTTTTAAAGAATATTTTGTAAAGGACCAATAGACCATATCGTGGATTTTTTTAAAGAATATTTTTTAAGGACCATAGACCAATAATCGTGGATTTTTTAAAGAATATTTTTTAAGGACCAATAGACCAATAATCGTGGATTTTTTAAAGAATATTTTTTAAGGACCAAGAACCAATATCGTGGATTTTTTAAAGAATATTTTTTAAGGACCAATAGACCAATACGTGGATTTTTAAAGAATATTTTTTAAGGACCAATAGACCAATAATCGTGGATTTTTTAAGAATATTTTTTAAGGACCAATAGCCAATATCGTGGATTTTTTAAAGAATATTTTTAAGGACCAATAGACCATAATCGTGGATTTTTTTAAGAATATTTTTTAAGGACCAATAACCAATAATCGTGGATTTAACTTTAATCTTAGCTTCAATCGTGGATTTTTTAAAGAATATTTTTTAAGGTCCAATGAACCAATAATCGTGAATTTTAGCTTTAATCGTGATTTTTTAAAGAAGCTGAACTATAGCCGTGATTTTTAAGAATAATTTCCAGAAATTAATATTTTTAAGGACCAACTGATCTATAATCGCAAATTTTTCAGGATATTTCTACAAGGACCACCTGAGCTATAATCGTATATTTTTGAAGAATATTTATGAAAGACCACCGCTCTTTAATTATTGATTTTTAAAGAATATTTTTCAGGCACCACTGAGCTATAACCGTGAATTTCTAAATAGTATATTTCCCAGAGGCCTACTGAGCTATAATTGTATGTTCTTAAAGAATATTTTATCATATTTATTTTATATACCGCTTTATAGTTATAGATTATAACAAATATATATTTTTTTCAAGGACCAACTGAGCTATAATAGCGAATTTTATAGAAATATTTTTTCGAGGATCAGCTGATATTCCTTCAAGAACAAATTTAGCTTTAATCATGGACTTTTAAAGATAGTTTTTTTTTTTTTTTTTTTTTTTTTTTTAAAGCAATTACGGTATAATCGTTGATTTTTAATATATATTTTATTAAATTTACAAAAACCATGGCCAAAACCTTTGAAATACTTGACTTAAGGACTTAAAGAGGATTATTCTAAACAATATGACCCATTTCTGTGCAATGATTCTATGTTAAGATCTCCAAAGATCTCCATCAATTTCCCTCTATCCTGAATATAAAATACATTTCAAATTTAAGGGTATATGGTCAAAACTATGTAAGGACAACAATGTTTGACTTAAGAACACGAGACAATAATTTTTAATTTCAGTACCTAAATTTGAAATGAATGTAATTTTCATACAATTATTATACCTAGATATATAGTATACTAGCTGGCCCGGTCCGCGTTGCCGGCCCGTAGTTTTTGTTTATTATGCATATTTTTAAAAGCATAATTATTCACAGATATGACTGATGTAAGTGTTTGCGTACTGGTCGATTAAAAGTGTTTTAAAATATCTGTACCCATTTATATAGCCGTGGACTTCAATATTTAAACCGTGTGCTTCAAATGTGTGGATGTGCTATACAAATCTATTAAAAAGTATATATGAATCTTATCCCCATGTAAGGGATCAAATTAATTTTAGTATGGTAAAATCGTAGCAAAATTTTACAGTCAAATGAGAAGCAATTTGGAATTTACTGTATTTTGTACACCTCATAATTGAGGGCTGAATGATTTAAGAATAGGCAAAGTTAATTACTTTTTTAAACCCATTAGCACCTTAGGATGTGCATTAGAGTCCTCATAAGTCCCCCTAACCATGTCGGTCTGTTGTCCGCCAAAAGGTGGACTTGAGGGTATACTATTGCATGGAGAAAATTTTAAAATTTGTGAATATGTTGACATTTTGTGTAAGATTTTCACCCCCCGAATACACATTTTAGCCAAATCCTTTGAAATATGGTAAAATCAGGAGGTACCTTTATATGGCACTACTCCGAAACATCGACCTACTTTGAAAACTTTCTTCTACCACTTATAATCCAATATGGCAAATAGAGGCCAACTCAAAATTATAGGTATTTCACACCCATTACCGTAAGATGGGAATTTTTTATTTTCCATTTAAATTGTAATTGGAGACCCCATAAAGTCCATATTTTTCATCATAGTATAATTCAATGTCGATTCAACAAATATTCGGTCCCGTGCTACTTTCTATATTTGTAATTTGTTCATGTTTCCCACAATTTATTTCATATAGATGTACATTCCAAATCTACGTTCCCAACCATATTCTCTTGGGAGTTACAATTCAATAGAATACAAAATTTTCCTTTCTGACCACACATTAGGTGTGAAAGTGGACTTGGGGATACTCCAATGTGGAGACTTTACTTAAATAATTCCTATGTGGCAATTATCGGTATGATGGTTCCCTTCCCCAGGGTAGCATAACAAAATTTTTTAGCCAAATCAATTGATGAATGTGTTCAAGACCAATATGGGCAATACTCTGAAAATTTCAAATTTTATGCGAAGAGGTTCTGTACCCCCTTAGACACAAAGATGCCTAATAAGGGTCAAAAAATAAAAAGGGACTAAGACCCCAAAATAGCTTGAATCATACGATGGTTATATAAATATAAAATCGGGTTGTACCCTTATCCGTGAGTATGATCTATATCATGACCTGCAAAAGCGATTTAAGGTATCTTGAATGTTGGGAAGAATTTCTGGGAGGATAGAAATCCTTTTCTTAATAAAAGTCCCATTCGCTCTACTATTTTGCACCTTTTATATTTGGTATTTTCCTGATTGTACTCCCAAAGAATTTGCATTTTGAGCTCTCATTGGACGGATTATTGTCACATAAAAAAGGCATGTTCACGCTTTGAGATGAGGCCCATTAGGCTTTTTCGGTCATTTTTGATTATTTAAATGTGTTCGCATCTTCCAGCTGAACCACGATATAGGCCCTGGAGTTGAAAGGTAGATGTCAGTTTACATTCTATTTCGCACTTATTTTGGTGAAAAATTGTATAGTGAAAAATTATTCTTCATTTTGTTCACAAAAAATCAATTGAATTCAATATGATAATGCAAATTGAAAAAAAAAAATTGACAAAAAAAGAATAACAAATTGTAAAAATATTCAACTTGTTAGCCGATTTTTTACAGCAAATGTTTAAAGGTCCTTACAAAGTTTGTCAATAGAATGTACTATTATTTTAAAAAATCGATTCCATTGAAAAAAAAATTTTTTTTTTCGATTTTTTCCCGATTTCAGAATTTGAGCAATGAGATCTCTTTTTCGTGAGTTTTTTGGCGATTTGAAAAGTAATTATCTTTAACTTTGGTGTGACCGCGTTTAATTATTTCGATATCCTCTATTCCGTTTCGCCACCGCATAATTCGGTACTACACTTCCATGTAACCCGCCATCAATTTCAGTTCTCAAGAAATCAAGTCAATTAAATAATTGGTATTAATATTCGAATTCAAAAATAAAATATAAAAAACACTACAAATGTACATTAGAAAAAAGTAAGCCAAAATGGAAAAAAATCATGCAAAATAAAACATTACTATTGTACAATTCAAAAGTCAAAATGAAAATGTTAATATATCACATTTTTACGCGATTTTTTTGGATATTATCCTTTTCGGAAAAGAGACAATTCCGAATTTGTTTGAATCGTTAAAATCTGTCCAGCGGTTCTTAAGTTATAAGCGTAGTAACTAACACAACTTCCTTTATATATATAGATTCTGGGTCATAAAATGAAATTTTGTGCAGATATTTCTTCTCTTGACATCTCCACCTTAAACGAAATTTTATGTTAATTTAAGGCGTTTACTTGAAAACAGTCCGAGAAAAAGTTGATCAAAATATTGGGAATATTTTCATAGTAAAATTGTGATAACAAATATTTTTGTCTCTGGCGTCATCCTTCTAAGATGATGCAATATTGGAAATTTTGGCACAAATTCACAAAAAGTACTACTTTAATCATAAATGTGTTTTTTTTTAAATATATAAATTCCAACCGATTATATAGGATTTAAACTGTTGACGTCTTGTAAGACCTATAGTCGAATTTTATGACAAATAATTTTATAGAATATTTTGATTTGCTACGATCCTGTTTAAAGGGAGTTTTTTAACCATATTTTAAAAAGGGACCAAAAACTGTTTTCTTTAATAGCTTGAGGGTTGAAATTTTCGATCAAATATTCCAAATATTATTATTTGAAACCCTATATAAAATGAACGGATTCTAAGGAATTATAATCCGAAAATTTCCAAAATTATGGAAGAGGCTGGAAGATGGTGGAACTTGCCCCTCCATTTAGGTTACATTCAAAAAGCCAACACACATTTTTTAACTCTACTTTAATAACCCGCTGGATTTTCCAACATTTTGTCGAAGTTTTTTTGTAAAGACAATTTCTTGAAGTCCATTGAATCTTGAACTTTCCCACAAATTTTATTGAAAGACCAGTGGAGTAAAAATATCGCGTATTTATACCCTACACCACAAGGTGGTCAGGGTATTATGTCTTTGTGCATTTGTTTGTAACAGGCAAAAAGAAACGAGATAGACCCATAGTTCCGTTTGATGATCTGCATAGAATCACTTTCTGAGTTGATTTATGCATGTCAGTCCGTCAGTCCGTCTGTCCGTCCGTCTGTCCATGTATTTTTGTGAACAAAATGCAGGTCGCATTTATTATCCGATTGAGATGAAATTTTGCAAACAACATTTGTTTGGCCCAAGGACGAACCCTATTGAAATTGGAGATAATCGGTAAAAATTTAGATATAGCTCCCATATATATCTTCGTCCGATTTGCCTTTTATTGTGCACCAAACGTGTAATATCAGCCCGAATAGTATGGCATTTTGCACATACAACCAAATTAGGCCTGAAAATAAGTATGCCAAATTTTATCGAAATCGGTTCAGATATAGCTATAGCTCCATATATATTGTTCATCCGATTTGTTATTTTTGTACTCCGCAGCCGTAATATGCACTCTGTTACAACAATATTTGGGGAAATATATCAAATGCAGCTCAGAAATACCTTTGCTAAATTTTATCGAGTTCGGTTAAGATTTGGATATAGCTCCCATATATAACTTCGTCCGATTTACCATTTATTGTGCATCAAACGTCTAATATTTGTCCAAATGGGATGGAATTTAAAACATACGACCGAATTTAGTCTAGAAGGTAGTATGCCAAATTTGGTGAAGATCGGTTCAGATATAGTTATAGCTCCCATATATATTGTTCATCCGATTTATTGTATTTGTAACCCACAGCCGTAATATGCACTCCGTAACAACGATATTCAGGGAAATATATCAAATACAGCTCAGAAATATCTATGCCAAATTTTATCGAGATCGGTTCAGATTTGGATATAGTTCCCATATATATTTTTTTTTTATTCGATTTCAAATTAATTTCGCACCAAATGGGCAATACAAGTCCGAATTTAAAAAATACAAATGCTTCGGCATATTTAGTCCTTTGAACTTTAAATTAAAATTATAATCATAGCGTGTATTATTGAATTCTCCCATCAAAACTTTTAATTATTAAGTGGAACTAAACTAAATTAGCAAAGTGGTGTAGGGTATCATAAAATCGGCCCCGCCCGACTTTAGGACTTTCTTTACTGGTTTTATCTAACATTTTTTGAGGATTAATCTTAATTTTTTCCAATCATAACAGAGTTAACTTTACTTAAACAGAACTTGTCTAGAAACTCTCCAAATTACCTGTCATCTGCAACTGCTTAAATTTTTTGCTTAAATGTAATTAATTAGTGGTATATGTCTGAACTATTTAAATGAGAACCTTAGTTTCCGAAATGTGTTTGACCCCAAACAAACTACGAAATGTCCATTAATTTCATTCACACATCTACCACAAAATCGCAACATACACAAACAAACTAGGCTTTCCGAAACGTGGGTCAACGGTTGAGGTTAGAAGTCATCAAACAGAAAAGGCTAATTAACAAAGGTAATTTCAAATGTTGGAGACCATTAGTAGTTCACACTTTTAAAATAACTGTAATCTGGCTAATCGTAGGCAATTGGAGTTATGGACACTTTGAGTGTGTGTTTGCTTGTTTGGTGTCCATTTGAGGTGTTGTGAAATATTGTTGGACCCTGTTAGTTGCAGAGACAAGTGGACAAGTTATTAGTTTACCAAAAACAGCAAAAGAAAAGAGAAAATAACAAAAACTAAGTTTGAAGTTTGAGTCACAACAACTTATTCATTGTAAAGGGCTATAAATACTCTCATTTTTCAAAATCCAAAAAGTATTACAGGTTTCCTGGTAATTTTCGTGTGTACTTGAGTTGAACAATGGCTTGACCACTTAAACAATTTGTTTGGTCAATGTTACAAGAAAGGATATATTACATGGATGATGTTTTAATTTCCGAAAATTAATTGATACTTGAAACAATAATTTTAAATACAAAGATGTTAATTTAAAAGTTTAAATGAAGTTAAATTAAACAGAAAGACAATGGCTTATGATTATGTAACGAATTAAAAGATGTTAGAAAAAGTATGGATAATTTTCAGATACAGGTCGCTTCTATTAAATATTCTTTATTTATTTTTAAAAATTAATGCATTTGACGGAGCGCTCCTCAGGGTCCAAATTTCTACTTGGATTTCGAATCTTAAATTTGAGCTAATGTTCCCAAAATTCAAAATTATTATCAAATTTTTATACCCTACAACACTAAGTGTTGGGGGTATTATAAGTTTGATTGGGCCAGAATTTATGTAACACCTCGAAATATTGGTTTCCCATATAGGAAAGTATATATGGATCTTCCTAGCTCGCCTAGCTGAATCGATCTAGCTATGTATGTCCGTCGGTCCGTCTGTCCATGTTAATTTGTAATCACGCTACAAGTCGCAATTATGGTCCGATCCTAATGAAATTTGGCACGAAGGTGGGTTTAGGGTCAGAATAGAACAGAATTAAAATGGACTAAATACTGAAAAAATGTGGGATTTTGCAGAAGCTATACAGTTCGCAATTATAGACCTATCGACGCGGAATTCAGTTTTAGGTCGGGGAAGAAGCCTACCAATTTGGGTGGTCATCGGATAATATTTAGCAGATAAAATATACCATATCTTTTGTGTTGAAAAAATCAAAATTTTTCATTAAACCGCGAATATTTTAAATCCCGGCAAAAACACAAAGCCATGACAAGGTTACTTCTGATCTTTACATTGATGTTAACATCCAAAAATTCGGATATATAGCAAAATAGTGCGATATATGTCTATCAAAGAAGATATGCTTGAAAGATCTCTTATATGTCGAGAACGGCTGAACTGATTTCGACAGTTCTCATTAATTCAGAATGGCCTCTTGGCCGGAAAGAAAAAACGTCTAAAAATCGCAGAAAAATATCTCTCTAAAGATGAAAATATTGATTTTGTAATATTTTCTCATATTTTTTAAATTTTGTCATATTTTTGGCATATTTTCATTTGGAGCTAAACATTTGGTAAAATTTCTACAGCTAACAAAACTAAGTATTTGGGATATCAGGATATCATATACAGATCGCATTTATGGCGCGATCCTTACGAAATTTTGCATGGGGATAAGATGAGGGTCAGAATAGAAGCCTACTCTTTTTGGAGATGATCGCCATATATTTATGGGTTGAAATGGACCAAAAAACTGCAAAATTGTCAGCAGGTCGTAATTATCGCCCGATTCTCATACATTTAAATGGGGCTTACCGGACATTGCAAAAGCCAAGCAGTTTTGGATGGCCAACCAAAAATATTTAATGTGTGAATGGGTTTGCTAACTTTTGTAGACAAAATACGAAAATGTCCATTCCAGTGACTTTTTGGATAATATACAAATACAGGAAAGACGCACTTCTGACTATTTCGTTAACGCTGATTTCGTTGAAAAATATAGTCAAATGTCTGTATCTGATATAGATGCGTTTCAGTCAAAACCAATAATAAATGTTATCTTTTGCCACTTCTGAGAGATTATAGGTCTTTGGGAAATATTGGTTCCAGATCTAGGAAGACCATTTAAGTGCAACATCTACCAATAAATTGGAAATGAGCAAATTAGTTTAAGTTGCTATTATTCGAAAATTAGAGAACGAAACCTGATGGTTTCTTTTATTATTTGTCACAATATCTTGTGGAATTCTTTCGAGTATCTCGCCTATATAAACTGTATCGTTTATTATAGTGTTGTAGGGTATTCAACGGTCGCCCCGCTCGACTGTAGGCTTTGCTTACTTGTTTTTTAATATGCGTACCATATTCTCAAAGGACTAGAACTATTTCACTGTTGCCGATTTATGCACAGATTGGTGAGAGCGTTCTTTCTTTGTTACTCGTATTCCCATCTGTCGTATGTGGATTTTGAGGACGCATTAGAACGTATAGAATTCCACTGGATAGACAAAAAACGTTCAGCTCTGTGTGAAAAAAGCCTTGACAAAAAATACACAAAAAAAAATGTTTCTGGCTATTTTCCCCACAGTGATTTAAAAATATTTCCAGCATGAATAAAAAAATTTTGTACCAGAAGGCTGACAAATATGTAATAAAACACATAAATGATATTTGTTAGAAATCGGTTAATTGTATTGAATTGAACAAGCACCTTTATTTTTTGAAAAACGAAGGAAAGCTATTTACCTATGTAAAAACGGATTCTTACACAAGCAAGCAAAGGCGATGGTCACGCTGGGCCGATATTGTGATACCCTACAACTCTACAACATATTGGAAGCCACCTTAAGCCCAAATCTATTTTGGAATGTTTCGTTTTTGAAATAATGGCATAGAGCCCTTCTCAGATGTTATCCCAATTTAAGCATTATTAAGTATTCGAAATAAATTCAACAATTTGTGGTCCAGGAGGGTATATTAACTTTGACATTCCATTTGTAACATCCTTAAATATTCGTCTTAAACCCCATAAAGTATATATATTCATAATCAGCATAAAATTCTAAGTCGATTTAACAAAATTTAGCAGAGCAATTTGCATTGTGTCTAGGATGGTTGGTATTGCAAACGAGATATATCGGTCCACGTTCTGGTATAGTCCCCATATAACGGTACCTCCCGATAATCGGTATTTTAATGATTTATGCCACATTTTTTCACGGATTTGTCTGAAATTTGGTATTTTTTAGTCATAATGGGTTCCAGCTCCGGTGGCGAAACATTGCAGGTATGGGTCCATGATTTGGTATAGCCCCCATATAACGGTACCTCCCGATATTCGGTATTTTGATGGTTTTTGCCACATTTTTTCACTGATTTGTCTAAAAATTGGTATTTGTGGGTCATAATGGGTCCTAGTTCGTGTGGCGAAACATTGTAATTATAGGTACACGTTTTGGTATAACCACCATATAACGGTACCTCCTGATATTCGGTAATTTTATGATTTTTACCACATTTTTCACGGATTTGTCTGAAAATTGGTATTAGTTGTAAATCAAATTAGTACGATTCAAGTTGTAAATCAAATTGAAAAAATAGCATGCGATAAAAAATATGACAAAAATTGAAAAAATTAACAAAAAATATTCACTTTTTTATTACCATATTTTTACCCAATTTTCTTAGATTTTATCCCTTTCTCGGAATTTTATAATTTATGAGAATTGTGAAAATCAGTTCAGCGGTTCTTGACTTATAAGCAGATCTATTTCTGTTATCTATTATTTCTGTTACATATACAGGATGAGATAAAAAAACTGCACTATAGTAAATCACTCTAGCTTCCGAACGAAATGAAGTAGGTTGATAAAATTTTACTCAAAAGTGTATTATGTCTGCAGGACTTTTGGTATTGAAAATGGGCCATGTAGGTTCACGTCTTCGAACAGCCCCATATAACGGTACTTCCCAATATTCGGTATTTTGATGATTTTAACGACATTATTTACCGGAGTTGTTTCAATTTTAGTATTTGAAGTTCGTAATGGATATTTCAGCCTTTGACAAAAAATTGTATGTGCAAGTCCACGACTTCGTATAGCCCCCATATGACGGTACCTCCCGATATTCGGTATTTTGATGATTTTAGCGATATTATTAACCGGAATTACTTAAAATTTTGTACTTGAAGCTCGTAATGAATACCTTTGACAGACTATGCCAGAAAATTGTCTGTGCAAGTCCACGTTTTATAACCCCATGGTTTATAAAACTATATTCTGTATTTTGTTGATTTTAGCAACATCATAAACAGATTTTTTTCCAAGTTTCACATTTGAATATTGTGATAGCTTGTGACAAAAGTTGCCTAAGCAGGTCCACGTCGTCGTATAGAACCTAATATATGGCTACATTCGGTATTTTTACATTTTACATTCGGAGTTTTTAACGGATTTTATTTATTTATTTGTTTTTTTTTTTTTTTTTCGAAAATTGTTAAATTTTGTACCAAATGGTGGAGGGTATTCAAAGTTCAGCCCGGCCGAAACTACAGCTTTTTTACTTGCTTTTTTTAATTTTATTGAATGAAAGCAAAAATATCGGAAATAGCATAAAATTTTAGAATAAGTTTAGATTTGTTCGAATTGGTCACCTTTGGCACAAATTATGGATTTCAAACGGCCAATGAAACTGTCACACGCTGCCCGAATGTTGCTCTGCGGTATTTTGGACCATTCCCGGCAAAGCACTTGCTTGAGGTGATCGACACTTTGGTATTTTTTAGTGCCAACCTTGCTTTTCAAAATACTCCAGACACAATTGTCCAACGGATTGGTATCCGGAGATTTTGTAGGCCATTGTGTGCTATAACTGAAGCGAGGAACCTCATTTTGTAACCATTTTTGGGTGGTGTGTGCTGAGTGCGATAGTGCCGAGTCCTGTTGGAATGTCCAAGATCTGCGGCCAAAATGTTTACGTGCCCATTTTCGCCATAATTGTTTTTCAATATTTGCCGATTGGAATATTGCGATATGTTCAGCTCACGAGACATTTTTCGCCCACTTCGAGGCGGGTTTCGATCAAGTCGCTTCTTTAGTTTCGAACCATTTCTGCTGATGTTGCTGTTTTCTTCCGTCCACTTTATTGATGTAGGGCTACGCTATTAGTATCTCGGTAACGAGCGATGGTACGAGAAACAAACGATTTATCCACATTTATATGCTGGAGTGCTCTAACGATAGCCACTTGTGGTTTTCCAGCCAAATATAAAGGAATCACACTATCACGCTTGAATTCCATCACGTATAACTTTTTTTCTGGAAAATTCTCACCAAAATGCTTTTGTACGCTTGTAAAGAATATAATGGGTTGTCACTGGAATAATTTTAACAGCTGTCGGCAGTTGGTTGCAGTTTTTTCATATCACCCTGTAAAGTACATTTTACAGTTACATTTTGATGTACTTGAAGTTAGGAAATAGTGGTATGTTTATAAATACCATCTATTTGGGGTAAAAATTACTTACACTTAATATAAATACTATCAAATCCACTTAGAATTTGTCGGAAATACAAGTTTTTGATGTTTGAATTAAAATCGATTTAATTTGCGAATTAAATTGAATCTCATGATTATTCTCTGTTTCTCCTCCGTTTTGGATTCAGTCCTTTTAACCCCAGCCAATATCCCTCCATTGCAGTCATTAAATCTCCACAACAACTCCTTATATTATACTTCCCAGCTTCCCGTATTGAATTGAAATAAACGTCAAATACTATGCTATTGAATAACAACAAAAGGGTCATTGTGTGTTAATAATAGTGAGAGTAACACGAAAGGACATTTAACAAAAGTTAAAGGATTTGTGAATGATTTACGGCAATGCTGGTGATTGTGGTAGTGGCTATGAATTGAGAGCCCTCCTATTGTGTATTCTATCGATGAGTGCCCGATGAGTAGGACAATGCTGGAGAATAACAGTAACTGTGCTGTGAAATCACTATCAAGTGAATTGATTCCAAACAGAAAAAATAATTCGGAATTTGTTCCGTTTGGTATCCGGAGCAATAATTTTATGGTCATGCCGAAAATATGGAATGATATGCATATATGTATGAAGGTGTAAGGCTCTTTGATATTTTAACCGTAATGTAGATATTAGCAAGGGTCAAGAATGAAATAGTAGTTATAATATAATATCGAAAAGTTTTTTTTTCCAGTTTTTCATAAATTTTCAATTCAAAAAAAAAATTCACTTCAGTTTCAAATTCTTTAAAAAAATTAGAAAGCAACAAATTTTAAAGTAGAACTCTTTAATACTAGGTATGCACAGATCTTTAATCCGAAATTCTATGCTTTGTTTGGCCTAAGGACGAAACCTATTGAAATTGGTGAGAATCGGTCCAAATATAGTAATAGCACATCTATATGTCTTCGACCGACTTCAGTTTTATCCTTCAACATATGTGAAATATTCGGCCAAATATTTCATAAAAATTGGTTCAGATATATATTTTTCATCCGATTTATTGTTTAAGTCCCTCTCAATTCGTAATATGCACTCCACAACAATCGGGTACCAAATATAGAAATACCTCTGCCAATTTTTTATCGATATCGGTTAAGATTTAGATATAGCTTCCATATATATCTTCAACCGATTTCACGGTTATTGTGCACGAAATATATAATACCCGTTCAATTTAGAGGGATTTTTCGACATTTGACAGAATTTTTCCATTTGGTAAAACTCTGTTCCCTATATCAATAGCTCCGATATTATTTAATATAAGCCTTCCGCAATTGATATTAAGAGGTACAACTGCCTCCGTCAAATTTTTTGGAATTCGATTCAGAGTTGGAAATACCTTCCATATATTTATTCGCTCTTAGTCCATCTTATAACTGCTCTAAATGAATGTTTATTTGTTACGTGTAACTCTACTAATTAGTGGTGTAGGGTATCATGTAGTCGGCTCCTCCCGGCTTTTGACCTCTTCTTTACTGGTCTTATCATAATTTAGAAAGAAATGTCATTTTGTAAAATTGAGAGGGCGTTGCATCCCAAATATTAAGTAGAAGCTATCTCGACCTTTTTTTTGAAAATGGTCCCACCTCAAAAAAATCGCTTATTAAAATATAAATTCTGAACCTAGCAAGAAAATAGACCCACCTTAATAAAATCGCATATTTAAATATAAATCCTTAAATATGCAAAAAAAAAAACTCGAAACGGTCGAACAAATCTTAGCAAATCTTTAGCATGAAATAGCTGCCGCAATCATAGACAGAAGACTATGGGAAACATTTTCATACAATTTGTACGGAAGTATTTGCACAAGGAAACGGACAAGTCGAAAATGTTCCGGAAATTGACATTTTGACAATGGTTTTGCTTAGTCAATGGTTGTAAATCATTGTTCACATTTAAATAAAAAACTATTGAATTTTTATGAAATACTTTTGTTATCTCTAGACAAAAATCAAAAATTCTTCTACACCATTGTATTCGAATGAATTTTTATGTAAATACATATGTAATATTAGAATAAAATGTTATTCTATAGCATAGAATTCTGGTTGGTAAACGTACATATTCGAATAAATGCATTTTGATTTGTAGCAGTTATGTGCGAAAAAATAATTTTATGCAAAATTGAACGATGTACATATGGATAAATAAAAATAGCCGAAAATGAAAATTAAAGAAGAATTTAAAAAAGGTGTGTTATAAAAAATTCTTCAGATTTTTTTTTGAGCTATGGCAAGAGCTATAACAGAGATAACTGCAATTTTTTGGAAAGTATTTAAAGATCATAATTTGTTCGAAAGCATTGTTAACGCGAATTAAATTCATGAAATATTAACAAGCGATTATTAGTTTATCTAACACTTATCCTTAGGCTTGTCAGAAGCAGGCAATTTTTGATAAAGTTTCAAAATATATAAAACTTTTCTAATAGCATATTTTTAAGGTCTATAAGACCTATATTCGTTAATTGATTGAAATAATATTTAAAAAGCTATCAGAGGTATAATAATGGATCTAAACAACAAAACAAACATATCAAGCTTTAATTGTAGAAAAAAAAAAAAATAATGAACCAGTAAAAAAGTCTAAAAGTCGGGCGGGCCGACATTATGATACCCTGCACTCCTTTTCATATTTAGTAGAAATTCATATAACAAATAAAAAAATATATATACATAAACCAGTAAAGAAAGCCTTACAGTCGGGCGGGCCGGACTTTATGATACCTTACACCACTTTTCTAATTGAGTAGTAGACAATTAAAAGTTTTTATTGGAGACCTCAATCAAACACGCTATGATTATAATTATAATTTAAAGTTCAAAGGACTAAATATGACGAAGCATTTGTATCTTTTAAATCCCGACTTGTATTGCACATTTGGTGCAAAATTAATTTGAAATCATACAAAGATATATATGGGAGCTATATCCAAATCTGAAACGATCTCGATAAAATTTGGCAAAGATATTTCTGACCTGTATTTGATATATTTCCCTGAATATCGTTGTTACGGAGTGCATATTACGCTTGTGGGTAACAAATATAACAAATCGGATCAACAATATATATGGGAGCTATAGATATATCTGAACCGATCTTCACCAAATTTGACATACTAGCTTCTAGACTCAATTCGGTCGTAAGTGCTAAATCCCATCCCATTTGGACAAATATTAGACGTTTGGTGTACAATAAAAGCAAATCGGACGAAGATATACAGTGTGAGATGAAAAAACTGCAACCAACTTCAGACTGCTGTAATTTTTTAAAAGCACTCCAGCATTTAAATTTGAATAAATCTTTTGTGTCTCGTACCATCGCTCGTTATCGTGATATTGTTAGCGTAGCCCGACGTCAAGGAAGTGGATGGAAGAAAACAGCAACATCAGCAGAAATGGCTCGAAAAGTAAAGAAGCGACTTGATCGAAACCCGTGTCGCAGTGGCCGAAAAATGCCTCCTGAGCTGAACATATCGCAATATTCCATTCGGCAAATATTGAAAAATGAGCTGGGGGTAAAGCCATTGAAATTCCAAAAAGTGCAAGAACATACACCGCAAACAGAAAGAAAATAGACTCAAAAGAGCTAAAAAGTTGCTTTGCTTGGCCGCAAGTGGTGAACTGTCGAATTTGGTTTTCTTCGGTGAGAAAATATTCGTTGCCAAGCAGTTTGTAAACAAACAAAATGATCGTGTTTACTTGCCAAAGAGGTTAGCTGAAAATGTGCAGCTTCGTTTGGCCACCAGAACTCAAGCGCCGACCATACTGATGGTGTGGGCCGCCATAACATCCGATGGTCGCTCTCCGCTCGTAATAATCGACAGTGACATCAGAATAAGTGCCGAATATTATCTCGAAAATATTCTGGAGGGTCTATTAAAGCCTTGGGCACGCAAACATTTTGACCGCAAACCATGGACATTTCAACAGGACTCAGCACCATGGCACTCAGCAGGCGCCACCCAAGAATGGTTACAAAATGCTTCATTTCGTACAACGGTCACCAAAATCTCGGGATACCGGATATCTCCGTCGGACTATTGTGTCTGGAGTATTTTGGAAAGCAAAGTTGGCACTAAAATATACCAAAGTGTTGATCACCTCAAGCAAACGATTTGCCAGGAATGGGCCAAAATACAGCAGAGCAACATTCGGGCAGGCTGTGACGGTTTCATTGGCCTTTTGAAGGCCATAATACGTGCCAAAGGTGACCAATTCGAACAAATCTAAACTTATTCTAAAATTTGATGCTATTTCCGACATTTTTTGCTCTCATTCTATACAATTTTGAAAAATGTAAAAATTTTGGCATTTGGCTTTGTTGCAGTTCTTTTTTATCTCATGTATTATCTTAAAAGTTAAATATTGCCACTCTTTCTCAATAAGCATTGATTACAAATTTCAGCCACATCCACCAAAATCTCCATCTAACAAATCCTCGTGGCGACTGGTAGTCCCTAAATTTGTTTATTTAAAATTGGCAAAAATTACACCCAAGATGTTTATACCCTTGTCACCAAAACGACTAAACAAATATGTTAATTGCATGCACATACATATATATGAAAATGTACCACTTTGTGTTGATCCGAACATGGGTTTCCATGTTACTGCGACACCATGGTCATGTTTTTTGTTAACTTGTTCTTTCCCTGACATTTTCATGTGTTACTTGTCTTTACTACTCCAACCATTCATTTCAACAGTTTGGTATTTCTAATTGTAGTACTTTTTGACATGAGGGATCTTGATTGAATTTGCATAAACAAACAAATAACTAAAATGTTGTTGAGCTGTTGCTCCACCTAGCATCTCTTGGGGAACGGCAGTGAAGTGATAAAATTTTTATAATTGAAAAATGTGTGCAAAATTAATAAGAATTGTGTGAAGAAAAGGGAGATAGAATGCATGGCAAATTGTGTTCCTTATTCTTCCTCTTCTCATTTTGTTGTTTGTCTACATATGTACATCTGTGTGACACAACTAACACCTGTGTTTAGAATCCATGTATTGGAATATGTTATATGCAAATCAATGTGGTGAAATAAATCCCATTGTAATTAATGCTATTTTCACGCAATACCAAAAAGTATCAGTGAAAATTATCTGAGGTATTTTAAGTATTGTCTAGACAAAAATTAATATTTCGCTGTGAAATTTGCTATTTTTGTATCTAAATTAAAACAAATTGATAAATTGCGCATCTTAAATATATTTTATATTTATACTTAACATGCTCAATTTATTAATTTGTTTCGAGGCAGATACAAAAATAACAAAATACATAAAAAATGCTTATTTTTATGTTGACAATATTAATATTAACCGAGACATTTTCAACTGCTACTTTTCTTAGAAAATCCATTATTTTAATTTTTTTATATAAAACCAAAACAGACCAATTTTTCTAAAAGCTGCCCGCAATCATGTCCAGCCAAATACCTTTCAATTTTCAATTTTCCAAAAAATAAAATCCCTTAAAAATTCTGTTAAAATCTTAAAAATACCAAATGTAGCCATCATGTTAGGGACCTTCATAGGCAATTTTTGTCATAAGTCATTACAATATTGAAATACCAAATTTAAAGCAATTCCGGTGAATAATGTCGCTAAAATCAAGAAAGTACCGAATATCGGGAGGTACCGTTATATGGGGGCTAAACGAAGATGTGGACCTGCAGAGACAATTTTCTGTCTTAAGCTGTAGTATCGATCACAAATTTCAAATATCATATTTGAAACAATTCTTGCGAATAATGTCGCTTAAATTATCAAAATACCGAATATCGGGAGGTAACGTTTTATGGAACTACACCAAAACATGGAAAAAAGTTGCCTACAATTGTTGGTTACAATTTGGACTTATATAGAAATGGTCCTTTATAAGCACAAACATGCATAAATCGACTCAGAATGTGATTCTATGCAGATCATCAAAAGGAACTATGGGTCTATCTCGTTTCCTTTTGCCTGTTACAAACAAATGCACAAAGACATAATACCCTGACCACTTTGTGGTGTAGGGAATAATGACCACCTTGTGGTGTAGGGAATAAAAATTGTATTTGCCGAATAGAATTTTGCGATATGTTCAGCTCACGAGTCATTTTTCGGCCAATTCAACGCGGGGTTCAATCAAGTTGGTTCTTGATTGAACCATTTCTGCTGATGTTGCTATTTTTTGCGTTCACTCTCTTGACGTCGGGCTACGCTATCAGTATCGCCGTAAAAAGCGATAGTACGAGACATAAAAGATTTATTCACATTTAAATGCTGGAGTGCTCTAACGATAGCCACTTGCGATTTTCCAGCCAAATATAAAAAAATCACACTATCACGCTTGAATTCCATCACGAATAACATTTTTTTCTGGAAAATTCTCACCAAACTCGATAATTGCTTATATTCAGTTTTTTTTTTTTAAGAATTTTTCACGGATTATAGTTTTATTTATCTATTTTTTTTTTAAGATTAACAAATTCGTTCCAAATGGTGGAGGGTTTTCAACATTCGGCTCGCCCGAACTTACTGCTTTTTAACAAGCTTAACAATAAATTTTTATAGTATGTTTTCCATCTACAAATGATACCTGTGAAAAAAATTTGATAATCTTCCGAGTTTTAAAACAATTTTATCCCAATTTGTTCCAGTTAAGCAAAAATTTTAAGATTCGAGCTTAAGCCGTTCTTTTATATATACATATTTCACACTAAATATGCAATAATATAAAATCTCTTTTTATACCCTACAACACTATGTGTTGGGGGTATTATAAGTTTGATTGGGCCAAAAATTATGTAACACCTCGAAATATTGGTTTCCCACATAGGAAAGTATATATGGATCTTCCTATCACGTCGAGCTGAGTCGATCTAGCTATGTATGTCCGTCCGTCCGTCTGTCCGTCTGTCCATGTTAATTTGTAATCACTCTACAGGTCGCAATTATGGCCCGATCTTCACGAAATTTAGAATGTAGGTGGGGTTGAGGTCAGAATAGAACCCTATTTCTTTTGGAGATGATCGCCAAATATTTAGGGGTGGAAATGGACCAAATACTGAAAAAATGTCGGATTTTGCAGTAGCTATACAGGTCGCAATTATAGACCAATCGACGCGGAATTTCGCATGTAGCTAGAGTTTAGGGCAGGGAAGAAGCCTACCAATTTGGGTGGTCATCGGATAATATTTAGCGGGTAAAATAGACCATATCTTTTGTGTTGGAAAAATTCAACATTTTTCATTAAACTGCGAATATTTTAAATCCCGGCTAAATCACAAAGCAATGACAAGGCTTCTGACTTTACATTGATGTTAACATCCAACAAATCGGATATATAGCAAAATATGTGCGATATATATGTCTATCAAAGAGAATATGCTTGAAAGATCTCTTATATGTCGGGAACGGCTGAATTGATTTCGACAGTTCTTATTAATTCAGAATGGCCTCTTGGCAGGAAAGAAAAAACGTCTAAAAAAATCGCATACAAATATCTCTCTATAGATGAAAATATTGATTTTGTAAAATTTTTTCATATTTTTTCAATTTTTGGCATATTTTCATTTTGAATTAAACATTTGGTAATATTTCTACAGCTAACAAAACTAAGTAGTTAGGATATCAGGATATCATATACAGATCGCATTTATGGCCCGATCCTTATGAAATTTTGCATGGGGTTAAGATGAGGGTCAGAATAGAAGCCTACTCTTTTTGGAGATAATCGCCATATATTTAGGGGTTGAAATGGACAAAAAAACTGCAATATTGTCAGCAAGTTGTAATTATCAATGTGTGAAATAGTTTGCCAACTTTTGTAGACAAAATACGAAAATGTCCATTCCAGTGACTTTTTGGAGAATTCACAAATACAGGAAAGACGCACTTCCAACTATTTCGTTAACGCTGATTTCGTTAAAGAATATAGTCAAATGTCTTTATCTCATATAGATGCGTTTCAGTCAAAAACCAATAATAAATGTTTATCTTTTGCCACTTCTGAGAGATTATAGGTCTTTGGAAAGTATTGATTCTAGATCTAGGAAGACCATTTACGTGCAACATCTGCCAATAAATTGGAAATGAGCAAATTTGGTTAAGTTGCTATTATTCGAAAATTAGAGAACGAAACCTGATGGGTTTCTTTTATTATTTGTCACAATATCTTGTGGAATTCTTTCGAGTATCTCGTCTATATAAACTGTATCACTTATTATAGTGCTGTAGGGTATTCAACGGTCGGCAAAAATTAAAACAAATTGATAAATTGCGCATCTTAAATATATTTTATGTTTATAAGGTAAGTGTGCCTAAGTTCGGTATGACCCAGTAGTCGGCACATTTTTTTAATCTCAAATAAATGAAACAATTATAACTAAACGTAAACAGAAATTTTTGTTTGCTTCGAATATAATGTCAGCTATCTTTGTATACAGTTTCGCTAAGAAAAGATGATTTATTCTAATAAAAATTAAATTTTTGTCTGTGAAGGTTCTCAGCATAAACGGGACAATCCATATTCCTAAGAAAAGTACAAGAAAGACGTCGAATCAGCTTAACTAAACAAAAATATAATATTTTAATAAATTACTTTTTTATTATTATTAATTATCCTTACAAAAAATCGGTATACCGACAATAAGCAAGTGGTGCCGACTACTGGCAAATAAAGCATTATTTTAATAAAACTCCAAATTTATAAAATTTAATAAAATTTTATTAAAACCTTATTTATTATTGCAAAAAACGCGAAAATCCTAAAAGTGCCGACTACTGGTACACTTACCCTACTTAACATGCTCATTTTATCAATTTGTATCCAGGCAGATACAAAAACAACAAAATACACAAAAAATGTTTATTTTTATGCTGATAATATTAAGTTTACCCGAAACAGGTTCAACTGCTACTTTTTTGAGTAAATCCATTGTTCTACATTTTTAATTATTACCAAAATAGACCAATTTTACTACAAGCTGCCAACAAAAATACCCAGCATTGAAACTCTATGGAATAATAAATCTCCTAACCATGCTCGAAATAATTTGTAATCATTTGGAGTCAAAAAGTCGAATAATAAACAAATAAAAAATCAGTTAAGTTCGACCGGACCGCACTTTTTACACCCTACAAAACTTGGAAAGTAGCTAATGTTAAAATATATCTGTAAATGTCGAAGTTCTAGTATTAAGAGAATTGTGTTACTTCAGTTATTAGGAACATCCAATCCAAATTTCAAATAATTTTCTAAAAAAAAAAAAAAGTTGGCTACAATCATCAAAATACCAAATATCGGGAGAATTTAAGCTATACAAAAATTTTGAACTGTATAGAAATTGTTCTAAATAAGCAGAAAACCCACTACCGAATCCAAACGCTGAACTTCTAGTAATTCCGTGAGGAAATGTGGATATACTCCTTAAAATTCAGAATATTGAGAAGAATCTTTATATAGTTGCCAAAGGAAAACGTGGACCAATATAGGCAATGTTCTGCCACAGGAGGTGGAACATATTTTGAACTCTAAGTGTCGAATTTTAAATTTTTCGTTAGAAAATGTGGCTAAAATCGTCAAAATGGGGAGATATAATCATATGGGGGCTCTACGAAAATTTCGAGCGATATGGCTCATCTTTGAACTTGACCTGGCTGCAGGCAAAGTCAACTCTATGCTAAATGTAGCTTCTTATCATATGCCGTTTTGACTGCAGACGGACATGGCAGATGTAACTATGTATACTTTGCTGATATTGTATGCTGATCAAGAAAACAAGTATATTTCGAGTTACTACAAGCGGTATGACAAACTTAATATACCCTCCATACTATGGTGGGATTTATTTTATTTTTAAAATCCACTTTAAAATTTCCTTTGTACCAAGCTGGTATTGGACTCACAGCCTTATATTTTGTAGTTAAGCACACTACAACGGTGATTTTCGAACTCACAACGAACAATTTTATATTCCGATGTACAGACATTTCATATTTTTTTAGGAATAACCCATTGTTTGTTGACATTTTACCTTTCAAAAGGTCATTCGGCTTATAGAGCTTCCAGGTGACTACCAACATCCGCTGTTATGTTGCGATTAAAGACCAGTCGAAGTCTTCTTTCTATAGACCTACATGGGAAGGTTCCTTTCAAGGAAGACTCTTGGAATCTCTTCCGTCTTTTGAAGATCTATGGAAGGTTTTCTGTCCATAAAAGACCTGGAAAAGGTCTTATAAGCTTAAAGGAGGCTCGAGGAAGATCATTTGTCTTGCTGCTCTCTGCCTATTAAAAAGCGAGAGTGGTGTAGCCCCCATATATCGGCACCTTTCTATATTCGGTGTTTTGCTGATTTCACCGACATTATTCACCGGAATTGTTTCGAATTTCGTATTTAAAGTTTCTAATGGATACTACAGCCTATGGCAGAGAATTGTCTATGCAGGTCCAGGTCTTTGCATAGCCCCCATATATCGGTACCTTCCTATATTCAGTATTTACCGTAATTGTTTCATATTTCATATTTGAACTTTATAATTGGTACTAAAGAATGTGACAAAAAATTTCCTTTGAAGGTCCACGACTTCGTATAGACCCCAAAATAACGGTAACTATTTATATTCGGTATTTTTCAGATTTAAACTGAATTTGTAACGGATTTAAGTTTTATTTATTAATTTTTTTTTTTAGAATTAACAAATTCGTTCCAAGTGGTGGAGGGAATTCATAGTTCGGCTCGCCCGAACTTAACTTGTTTTACAATAAATTGTTATATAATGTTTTCCATATATAGATGATACTTGTGAAAAAAGATCTGATTATATTCGGAATTTTCAAAGAATTTCAATATTCGAACTCCATAAAAAAATGTATATAGATTTCTGGCTGCAATATGAAACCAAATGATTTCTTATTCTGAACATTAAATATTTAATAACTAAAAACCGCACACCTTTTCTTTTTTTCTCATAATGACATCATATACATATGTATATATGTCATCACATGTAAAAAGAGGATTAGCAAGAAAATTACACTGATGTTGATATTTTGAGTGATGTGTTGATAATGGCTGACATCAGATATTCAGTGTCAAACATCAATCAAAATTAATTGATTTAATGGCGACACACATCTACAAATGAATTGATATCAGACGGGACATCATGTCCTGAAGCATTATGGGATTAAGCAAATGATTTGCACAAACACAGAAAAATAAGTTCCACCATACAAAAGCCATTTTTATACCCTCAGCCATATGGCTACAGAGGGTATATATCATTTGATACGGCCAAAACGTGCCTAGTCGAAATAACGGTTTTAGACCCTAGGTCTCTTTGGACCAAATCCGTTTCAGAACATTTGGAGTCGATCTAGCGATGTCCGTCCGTCCGTCCGTCCGTCCGTCTGTCTGTCTGTCTGTCTGTCTGGCTGGCTGGTGCGCACGATAACTCTCGAAGGGAGTATCCAATTTGGTCCAAACTTGGTACATCGTAATATTTTTGTCAAACTTAGATCGAGTTCGGAGATGGGCAATATCGGTCCACTCCTTCTGGTACCTCCCCCACAAAAGTTCGAAATTTTCAAAAAATTTAATTTTTGCACAGAAAGAGAAATTATAGTCCGATTTTGCTCCAATTTTGCAAATCTTAATATTTGCGTCAGTGTGAGGTCGGGTGTGAAAATGGAAAATATCGGCCCACTCCATCAAGTACCTCCCCCACAAATGGTAAAAATTTTGAATAATTACAACTCTCATAAAATGTGATGTAAGTGTCCGATTGTCTTAAAATTTTACACATCCCAATATTTATATTAACCCAAGGTCTGGTTTTAAGATGGAATATATCGGTCCACTCCTTCTGGTACCTCCCCCACAAAAGGTCGAAATTTTCAAAAAAAAAAAAAAATATTTTTTTTTGCACAGAAAGAGAAAGAATAATTCGATTATTCTGCTACTTTGCAAATCCTAATATTTGCATCATTGCTAGGTCTGGTGCGAAAATGGAGAATATCGGTCCACTCCTTCTGGTACCTCCCCCACAAAGGGTCAAAACTTTAAATAATCACAACTCTCATAAAATCTGATGAAAGAGTCTGATTGTCTTGAAATTTCACACATCCCAATATTTATATTAACCCAAGAGCTGATGTTAAGATAGAATATATCGGTCCACTCCTTCTGGTACCTCCCCCACAGAAGGTCGAAATTTGCAAATAATATATTTTTTGCACAAAAAGAGAAAGGATAATCCGATTTTGCTCTCACTTTGCAAATCCTAATATTTGCATCAGTTCTACGCTAAATGGAAAATATCGGTTCACTCCTTCAAGTACCTCCCCCACAAATGGTCAAAATTTTGAATAATTACAACTCTCAATGTGATGTATGAGTCCGATTGTCTTCGAATGGCGCACATCCCAATATTTATATTAACCCAAGCTCTGGTGTTAAGATGAAGTATATCGGTCCACATCTTATGGTACCTCCCCCACAAATGGTCGAAAATTTGAGATATATATTTTCTGCACAGAAAGGAAGCATTAATCTAATTTTGAAAAACATAACGCTCAAAGAAAGCGAAATAAGGATTCAACTCTTTTCAAATTTCACACATACAAATTATTTTTGCTAACACCAGATCTGTTTTGAAGATGATCCTATATATCTGCGAACACCTTCTGGTACCTCACCCACAAAGAGACACATTTTTCAATATTTTTATCTGTCATAAATTGCGAAACAACTCAGTGATTCTTTACAATTGCTATATCCATCTGCTATCGAAACGAAATACGAAATACGATACGAAATTGACAATATTGACCCATTCTTTAAAAACCCACTCCATAGAGGGTGAAGAGGGCTGAGGGTATACATCTGTCGGCAAAGCCGACCGATACTTTTTTACTTGTTTTTTAAGTAGAACAATCACTGCAAGTAATACCAAAAAATAAATTTATCAGAAATGACAGTAACGCCGATGTCATTGTTAAAAAAAAAATCTGACATAAAAACTTCAATTAATAAAATATCTACAGTATTTGAAATCAACCTTTTTTAACTGTCACAGCTACTTATTTTGTAGGGCTATAATATTTATAAAATACTTTCCCCATTTTAAAATTTTCTTAGACTTTTTGGGATTTCAAATTACTACCATGTCTCCCCCCTGCTAAAAGTTCGTATTAAATTAATACCTCTTTTTATACCCTCCACAATACTATGGAGGTTATATTAATTTTGTCATTCCGTTTGTAACTCCTCGAAATACACATGTCAGACCCAACAAAGTATATATATTCTTGATCAGCGTAAAATTCTTAGACGATTTAGAAATGTCTGTCTGTCTGTCCGTCTGTCTGCCCATCTGCCTGTTGTAATCACGCTATCTTTCGAAAGAATTGAGATAGAAGGCTAAACTTTTGCATATATTTATATTTTGCCAGTAGGCAGGTTAAGTTCGTAAAGGGCCATGTAGGACCACGTTATCATATAGCCCTCAAATAACGGTACCTCCCGATATTCGGTATTTTGATGTTTTGAGCGTCATTATTCACCGGAATTATTTCAAATTTGGCAGTTGAAGTTCGAAATGGTTACTAGAGCCTAGGACAGAAAATTGTCTGTGCAGGTCCACGTTTTCGTATAGCCTCCTTATAACGGTGCCTACTGATATTCGGTATTTTGATGACTTTAGCGACATTATTCACCGGAATTGTGTCGAATTTGATATTTGAAGTTCATAATGGATCTTACAGCCTAAGGCAGAAAACTGTTTGTGCAGGTCTACGTCTTCGTATAGCCCCTATATAAAGTTCGCAATGATCCTTAGACAGAAAATTGTTTGTGCAGGTCCACGCCTTCGTATAGCCCCCATATAAAGGTACCTCCCGATAATCGGTATTTTGATGACTGTAGCTACATTATTCACCGATTTTTTTTTTTTTCTAAGTTTCGCACATGTATATTGTAATGGCTTATGAAAAAAATTACCTATGCAGGTCCGTGTCGTCGTATTGCCCTAATATAATGGCTACATTCGGTATTTCTAAGATTTTAACGGATTTTATTGTTTTTGAGAATTGCCAAATTCGTTCCAAATGGTGGAGGGTATTCAAAGTTCGGCCCGGCCGCACTTTTTTTACTTGTTTTTTTTTTTTTTTTTTTTTTTGTAAATTACTTATGAACTTCCCTTCGTATTGCCGTTTATATGTGTCTCTCCCTATTGCCGAGTAAATTCTGCAAACAAGTATGTAATTGAGAGCAAATTATATTCAGTTAACAGATGTTAACAGCAATATTACCACGACTTTAGCCGTTGACTGCTTCAGATTCACGACCTGCAAACGTATTAATGACGTGGTTAATTAACATGTTCCTGGAGTACCCTTGAAGATGGTATGGAAAACAATTTTGCACATTTTTAATTAGAGCAATGCGTGGGCTAGTTTCTTAAATGAAAAATATTTTTTTGCCGGTGTCTCGATAGATGGAGAAATTCATCGAAATGACAACCATTTAAGACTGTGTCGTTAAATAAACATCAATTAAGAAGGTAGGAAGGTGGAGTATAATTACTTTCCATATTGTTGAAATATACTCACAAATATAATTGGACATAATTGCAGTTAGATATTAAGGAATTTCTAAGAAATTCTATAATAAATAATTACGTGATATAGGAAAATTTTAAGACATGAGAATTGTAAGACACACACACACACATCAAACAAAGCTGATGAACATGAAGAGTTTGTACTTGGGATTTATTAATTTTTATAGAAATTGTCAAGAGTACAGGAAACTGCAATTTATTACAGTTTAACAACATTTTTGTTGCTATTAATGGGGTTCGATACGTAGAAATACATATGAACCTACAACCTTCCCCGTAATAATAATAGCCTTGATTAAATTGTTGTCTAGTTTTTTGACTGTTAGCCTGATGCTGTTTCCTAATAAAATAATGTCCAAATCTGAACCGATGTCAATATGATTTCTCAACATTTATTTTTAGACTAAATTTCATCACACCTTCCAAATATTATAGAAATTTGACATCTATAGCGAGTTTGGTGCATCAAATATATGAAATCGAAGATATATTCAAACCTCAGCCGATTTTAATATAATTTGGCCAATTTATTTTCCTACCAAATTCCGTCCTTTATTTCAAATTTTATTGGAATCAGACATACATATCGTTTTTGGTGCATTAAATATATGATATTAAAATCTTAATCTTAACCGATCTTAATATAATTTAGCAAATTTGTTTGGGAACCAAGTTCTTTAACATACTCCAATTTTCATTAAAATATTTCAATAATTTGACAAATTTATTTTCGGACGAAATACAGTCACACCTTGCAAATTTCATTAAAATTGGAGATGCATATCCTGTTTGTTGCATCGGCTGAAAATATATATGGGAGCTATATCCGAATCTAAATCGATTTCAATATAATTTGGAAAATTTATTTTTGTACCAAATTCCGTACACATTCCAAATTTGAAAACTGTATCTATAATCGATCAAAAGATATTTGCATACCATATCTAAATTTTTTAGAAGTACTTCCGATTCCAAGTTCCATGTGAAATTTCATAAATTTGTATAGTTAGACTATTTCAGACTATGGTTTAAATTAAAAATCTTTTCCGCGGATTTTGAGTCTATTATACATATAGAAGAAGAAGAAGATATTTGATAATTTTTCGAAAGGTTTACGCTATAAGAGAGTTATAATTATTTAAAAATTTTACCCGTTGTGGGGGAGATATTGTCCACCTACACAAGAGAACTTGTGTTAATAGAAGCATTTGGATGTGGCGAGTTTGAAAGTAATCGAGTGCTCATTTCGTAGGGTTATTTCAAACTCTGGTCATTTAGTAGGGTTATTTCAAACTCTGGTCCCCTTTGAGAGAGGTACTAGAAGGAGTGGTCTGTCCGTTCTTCGTACCAGACCTTGTGTTGGTGGAAATAATGAAATTTTTGAAATTTGAAGATAATCAGACTTTTAGTTCAAAATTTATAAAAGTTGTAATTATTCAAAATTTTTCCATTTGTGTGGGAGGTATCAGCAGGAATGGTCCGATATCTACCATCTTTACACCACATCTTGATTAAGAAGAAATATTGGGATGTGTGAAATTTGAATGGGATCGGATTCTCATGTCGCGTTTTATGAGCTTCATGGTTATTCAAAATTTTGACCCGTTGTTGGGGAGGTACCAGAAAGAAGTAAACCGATATATCCCATCTTCACACCTGTTCTTTTGTTAGCAAAAATATTGGGATGTGTGAAATATGAAGACATTCGGACGCTTATTTGACATTTTATAAGAGTTATAATTATTCGAAATTTTGAACCCTTTTGGCGGTGGTACTTGTTGGAGTGGACCGCTATTGTCCATTTTCGCAACTAACTAAGGAGTAATACAAATATTAGAATGTGCAGAATTTTGAACATTATCGGATGATCCCTTCTTCTTCTATGAGATAAATTATTTTCGAGAAGTATGGTGCACACCAACCAGCCAGGCAGACAGACGCACAGACGGACATCTCTAGATCGACTCCAAATGTCCTGAAACGGATTTGATCTAAAGAGATGTAGGGTCAATGAAGCACGTTTTGGCCGTATCAAATGATATATATCCTCTGTAGCCGTATCGCTGAGCCATAAAAATTTCGAATGTATGGAGTTTCCGTTATATTAAGGCCTACTAAAACGTTGACCTATATAGGCAGTCACATATGGTAGTACCCATTAGGAACTTTTAAGTTGAAAATTGAAACATTTCCAGCGAATGACCTTAATCCTTAAAATGCCGAATATAGAGGGTACATTTATACGAAGACGTGGACCTGCATATGCAAATTTCTGTCATAGGCTGCAGTACTCATTGGGAGCTTCAAATCCAAAGTCAGTCTGTGGAGATCACTATAGCTACCGCACGAACTGAAGTAGGATGTGTGTGTCAAATGTGTGTTAGTGCTCTGCAGAACTTTTGGTATTGAAAATGGGCTATATAGTTCCACATTTAGGTATAGTCCCCATATAAAGGTACTTCCCTATATTTAGTATTTTGATGATTTTCGCGACATTATTCACCGGAATCACCGGAAATTTCGCATTTGAAGTTTTTAACAGGTACTATAATCTATGACAGAAAATTGTCTTTACAGGCCCACGTCTTCGTAAAGCCCACATATATCGGTGCCACCCTTTATTCGGTATTTTGACGATTTTAGTTACAATATTTACCGAAATTGTTTCAAATTTCGCATTCGAAGTTTTTAACGGGTACTACAATCTATGAAAGACAATTATCAATGCAGGCCCACGTCTTTGTAAAGCCCTTATATATCGGTACCTCCCTATATTCGACGATTTTAGTTACAATATTCACCGAAATTGTTTCTAATTTCCTATTTGCCTATGCAGACCCAGGCCTTCGTATAGCCCCCATATAACTTTACCTCCTTATATTCGGTATTTTGACAATTTTAGTTTCAATATACATAGGAATTGTTTCAAATTTCGTAGTTTAGGTTCGTAATTGTTACTACAGCCTGTGACAGAATATAATCTATGAAGGTCCAGATCTTCGTATACACCTTCGTATACATATATCGGTATCTCCCTATATTCGGTACTTTGACTATTTTATGTTCAAAGTTTGTAATGAGTACTACAGCCTTTAACATAAAATTGCTTATGCACGTCCAGGTCTTCACTTAGCCCCCATATACATCGATACCTCTCTCTATTCTGTATTTTGACGGTTTTAGTTACAATATTCACCGAAATTGTTTAAAATTTGGTATTTAAAGTTCCTAATGGGTATTACAGCCTCTGACAGAAAATAATCTATGCAGGTCGACGTCTTCGTATAGCCCCTTATATCGATTCATCCCTTTATTCTGTATTTTGATGATATTAGCGACATTATTTACCGGAATTGTTTCAAATTTGATATCTGAAGTTCGTAATAGATACTGCAGCCTAAGGCAGAAAATTGTCTGTGCAGGTCCACATTTTGGTATAGCCCCCATATAATAGTACCTACCTATATTGATGATTTTAGCTGCATTATTCACCAATTTTTTCCAGTTTCGTATTTGAATTTTGTTGTGGCAAAAGTTGCCCATGCAGGTCCAAGTCGTCGTTTTTACCCCAATATGACGGCTACATTAATTATTTTTAAGATTTTAACAGAATTTTTAACAGTTTAACAATTTCCAATTTTTTTCCAAATAGTGAAGGGTATTCAAAGTTCAGCCAGGCCTAACTTACTGCTTTTTTATTTGTTGTTTTTTTTTTTAGTTCTGCAATCTCGCTATTTTTCCACTTGTTTCCACAAAATATGCATATAAATACATGTTTAATATGTATATGCCAAAAAAGGATTGATAATGAAAACTTTCCATATCATATCATTCCCAGATGTTTTAAAATTCAACAGAGTAACCAAAAAAATAAAAGAAAATTCAAAACACTTGAATAAAATCAAGCATATTTGTTTATAGTTTTCCGCAATATTAACATTTTGGCACGCTATCAATAATGCCATTGCATCATCAGCAGCATCAGCAACAGCAACACAAATAAGCCAATGTGGATATTAATGCGTTTTTTAAACTTTAGACAGCCGTTTTCTTTGCACGCAAAACTTTGGCCGGCAACAAAACGTTATTTCATGTTTTTCACTCGGGAAAGTGGCTTTTCAATTCGCATTCACATTTGTATTTGCCCGACATGCAATTCACATTATAATGTGATTTATGGTTTAACATTACAATCCCATTTGTATATGGATCTGTGCATTTAAAGTGGATGGAAACATTGTATCATTGTTGGTTGGGTGTGTGTGTGTGTGCGTGTGTGTGTCTGTATCGTCCTTCCGTGGATGAGAGTGAGGTTTTTTTTTGTTTATATGATTTCTTTTATTGCAGTTTAAATGGCTAAACGGAAAAAATGTGAGGAGACCAAATAAGTTTTGAATGGGTGGAGCTTACTCCTTTATTTTTGGGAGGTAAAATATCGATAATGTGGTAGATGATTGGAGGAAGATTCAAGTCTTCCTATATAAATACAGGGTGAAATAAAAAAAAACTAGAACCACGTAGAACGCCATAATTTTTATTTTTTTATTTTATTTATTTATTTATTTATTTATTTTATTTTATTTATTTATTTATTTATTTATTTTTTTTTGAATAAAAGCAAAAAATGCCGATAATAGCATCAAATTCTAGAATAAGTTTAGATTTGTTAAAATTGGTCAACTTTGACACGAATTATGGCCTCCAAATGTCCAATTAAACCGTCACACGCTGCCCGAATGTTGCTCTGCGGTATTTTGGGTCATTCCCGGCGAAGCGCTTGCTTGAGGTGATCGACACTTTAGTATTTTTTAGTGTCAACCTTGCTTTTCAAAATACTCCAGACACAATAGTCCAACGGATTGGTATCCGGAGATTTTGGTGGCCATTTTGCGCTGGTAAGAAGCGATGAACCTAATTTTGTTATCATTCTTGGGTGCCGCGTACTGAGTGCGATGGTGCTGGGTCCTGTTGAAATGTCCAAGGCCTGAGGCCAAAATTTTTGCATGCCCAAGGCTTAACTACACCCTCCAGAATATTTTCGCGATAGAATTCGGCATTTATTCTGATGCCAAGGTCGATTAAAACGAGCGGAGGACGACCATCGGCTGTTATGGCGGCCCGCACAATTACAATGGCCGGCGCTTGAGTTCTGGTGACCAACCGAGGGTGCACATTTTCAGCTAACCTCTTTGGCAAGTAAACACGATTTACAAACTGCTCGGCATTTATTCTGATACCACGGTCGATTAAAACGAGCGGAGGACGACCATCGGCTGTTATGGCGGCCCGCACAATCACAATGGCCGGCGCTTGAGTTCTGGTGGCCAACCGAAGCTGCACCTTTTCAGCTGACGACCATCGGCTGTTATGGCGGCCCGCACAATCACAATGGCCGGCGCTTGAGATCTGGTGGCCAACCGAAGCTGCACCTTTTCAGCAGACCTCTTTGGCAAGTAAACACGATTTACAAACTGCTCGACAACAAATGTTTTCTCATCAGCGAAACTCAAATTCGGCAGCTTACCAAGCGAAGCAACTCTTTAGCTCTTTTGAGTCTATTTTCTTTCTGTTGCGGTGTAAGTTCTTGCACTTTTTGGAATTTCAATGGCTTTACCCCGAGCTCATTTTTTAATATTTGCCGAATGGAATATTGTGATATGTTCAGCTCACGAACCATTTTTCGGCCACTGCGACGCGGGTTTCGATCAAGTCGCTTCTTTACTTTTCGAACTATTTCTGCTGATATTGCTGTGTTCTTCCGTCCACTTCCTTGACGTCGGGCTACGCTACTAGTATCACGGGCTACGCTACCAGTATCAAGGGCTACGCTACTAGTATCACGGTAGCGAGCGATGGCACGAGACACAAAAGATTTATTCACATTTAAATGCTGGAGTGCTCTAACGATAGCCACTTGTGGTTTTCCCGCCAAATATAAGGAAATCACACTATCACGCTTGAATTCCATCACGAATAATTTTTTTCTGGAATATTCCCAAAATGCTTTTGTACGATTGTAAACAATATAATGAGCTGTCACTGGAATAATTTTAACAACTGTCGGACGAGTGACTTAGAAATGATAGTCTGAAATTGTTTGCCGTTTTTCATCTCACCTTGTATATGTAGTAGTTTGGTAATAGCCCTTAATCAGATTCCCTATTATTCCACCCGAATAAGAAATACATAAAATCAACGTCCAATAAATATATCCAATTATAAGTATCGAAAATATCAATTAATACCTGCAGGAGCAACATTGACTGCAATGTATTTCTCCCCCTAAAATAGTCCATGTAATTGATTCAATTTGCTTTATCTTCTTATCATCGACAAAATTATAGAAATCAAATCAACTACTGCACTTTGTAATCCTTTATATCCTCAATTATATAAATCTTATTACGACCAAAAGCATAATGAGGGTAATATTCTTATGGTTTGTCCCTCATTGAACTTAATTATTAAAAGTTTCTCTTTGTCGGCATTTGGAAAATCCCTTTTCAAATATTCCGTTTACAATCTCGAAGCAACTTCCGAAATATGTTACTTAAATATTTATTTGGATATTTCTTCGTTAAACTTTTGTGAAGCAAAGAAAGATGATTTTGTGGAAAGGGGGGTAATTTCTTTAAGTTTTAGTTGTCGGACTGATGGTGTGTTAGGGTGAATTTAAGCTAAAATGCTATTTAAATCTCTTCTTTTAAAAATGATTTCACAGTGAGACAATGCAGTGTAAGTAAAAGCAAAACAGAATGGAAAGGAAAACAGTCGGGTTATCATATCCATCATATCAGATGGAACTAATGTGTGTGAGCTTTTTCTCAATCTGAATCGAAAAAAAAAAACATATATATGGGAATTATGGTTATATCTGACACAATTTAGTCCACAATTTATGGTTGGAACTTCGAATTCAACCCCAGAAGACAAACCTAGCAAATAAGGGTGCAATTTCCATCAAATTAGATGGACAACTATCTCAATCCAAATCGATTTCGGCAAACGTTGGTAAAAGTATTGCTATGTCTTATCTGATATATAATCGAATTGCATTGTTGTAGAGTACATATTCCCGATTTGACCGGCATAAATGTAAAACGGGATGGAAAAAAATATAAAGGAACTATGGCAATATCTGTACCGATTTTTCCCAAATTTCATTAACCAAAACAATTGCTGAGGTATTCGGTCAGACATTACATTCATAGTCTACAATAAAAGTGAAATTGGGCCAAGATATATCCAAATCGAACTGATTACCACTAATTTTAATAGGGTTCATCCCTGGGCCAAGCAAATGAAAAATGTTTTCTATTTATTGATAAAATGTGACCTGAACCTTATAATTCATTAAAGCGTCCGGTGTCACTAAAGAGCAGAGACCTTTAAAATACCGACTATTTGGAGAAACCGCTGTTTGGAAATATACAGAATTCTTATTCCACATTAAGACGAGGTAAACCCTTAACATATATTACTACCCTTAGATAGGAGCTATACCAATTAGTGGATTTTTTGGAAGAAAACATGCTTAACACGTATCCAAAAAAAAAAAACAAGTTTCAGGCAATATGAGGAGAAATCTCCAAAAATGTGTTATAGCTAGAGATACGATTATCTGAGACATTTATCAAGTATTTAACCTTTACGGAAACCTTTTTGCAAGGAGAAGTTCTACATAAAGAAATCCTGAAACATTAAAATGCAGCTTACTCAATTCGAAATTTAGGGTTGGGCTACCTCCGTATTGGCCTTTTCACTGCCGAAGGTATATATAATTTTTATGACCATAATGTGCTTCATCGAAAATAACAAAGTTTTATGATATTACAGCCGATGTAGCCAAATTTTTCTGTCTTCCAGAACGATAACTCTCGCATCGTGAAACGACGGAAGTTGGATCTTGTTTCCTTCTCCACATTCTGTTGATATGCATTAACACAATTAAAATTGATATCAATTGTTTTTATACCCTACAACACCATGTGTTGGGGGTATTATAAGTTCGAAATATTGGTCCCGCACATAGGATATTAAACATGGACCTTTCTATCTCGCCGAGCTAAGTCGATATCCGTCTGTCTGTTGAAATAGCGCTATCATTCGATAGAAGCCTAAACCGAACTTTGAATACCCTCCATCATTTGGAACAAATTTGGCAATTATAAAAAAAACGTTAAAACTTCTGTACAAATCTTCAAAATACCGAATGTAGCCTTTATATTAGGATCTATACGACGACGTGGACCTGCATAGGTAACTTTTGTCATAAGTCATTACAATATTCAAATGCGAAACTTGAAAAAAAATCGGTGAATAATGTCGCTAAAATCATCAAAATACCGAATATCGCGAAGTACCATTATATGGGGGCTATACGAAAACGTGGACTTTCATAGACAATTTTCTGTCATAGGCTGTAGGATCCATTACGAACTTCAAATACCAAAGTTGAAACATTTCCGGTGAATATTGTCGCTTAAATCACCAAAATACCGAAAATAGGGTGGTACCATTATTTGGGGGCTATACCAAAACGTGGACCTACATTTCCCAGTTTTAACACCAAAAGCCCCGTTGACATAAAATACATTTGAGAAAAATTTATCCATCTACTTTATTCTGTACTAAGAGTTCGTTGTAGGTTCTACCTCCTGTAGCAGATCACTGACTTTAGTGGTTTAGGTTTTGCTATGACCCCCAGGTAAGTACGGAATTACCTATAATCGTTATCCTGAAGATATTTGACATATTTTACGCTTATTAAGAATACTTATATAATTTAAAGGGTCGTACATGAGTATTAAGGGGACATACAAAAGGAATGACAAGTTCAATATAACCTGCATGGTATGGTGGATGCTATAAAAACGGCCAGTGTCTGTAAAAAGGAGAACTTTTAAATATATCGACATTTTTTGAAGTACCGAGCAGTGGACATGAATTCTACCTAACGAAGACCCAAAATACCAAATCATACGTGATGCCGTTGTAAGGCGAGGCACAAAACCCTTAAATACGCAAATCTGGATGTATTTTAGATAAGAGCCATACTGAATGGTAGTCCTGTATCCACGATTTTTTATTTATTTGTTTATTATTTTTTTTTTTTGCATAAACCGATTAAAATTACCCAAAATGTCAAGTTTCCGATAATTTGAGGTGGAAATCTCCAAAATTAAGATATTCGAATTTCCAAGAACGCTTTGGCACATTTATCCTGCAATTCATCAGAGACCCTCATTCCAAAACTCAAAAATGAAGCTCATTCCGTTTGTCCAATACAAAGTATTCAAAGACTACTACATTTCCAAAAACCCAGTTTTATCACACCAAGACAGGAACTTGTGCAAAATTTTATGATTCTGGTTTTAGCCTTTTCGTCTGGGCGTTGATTCTCAGTCACTCTGTTATTTCTCAACTCTTTTATATATTTATATTAATCTTTATTTTATTCAGCATGATAAGTATATTAAAGTGGAACATACCGTCGGTTCTTGAAACAGAATTGTATCAATTGGCAAGTCAAAATACAAATTTTCACACATGTTTACTTTGTCAGTAGGCATGTTAAGTTATTAAATGGGACATGTAGGTCCTCGTTTTCATATAGAATCTGGTATTTGAAGTTCGCAATGGATACTACAGACTAAGACAGAAAATTGCCTGTGCAGGTCCACGTCTTCGTATAGCCCCATTCTAACAGTACCTACCTATTTTGGTATTTTGGTGATTTTAGCGTCATTATTCACTGGAATTTTTTCAAATTACGCATTTATAGTTCGTAATAGAAACCACAGTCTGTGACAGAAAATTGTCTATGCACGTCCAGGTCTTCGTATAGGCCACATATACCAGTATTCGGTATTCGGTATTTTGACGAGTGTCGTATTTGAAGTTCGTAATGGATGCCACAGCCTATGACAGAAAAGTGTCTGTGCTGGTCCAGGTCTTCGCACAGCTCCGATATAACGGTACCTCCCTATATACGATATTTTGATGATTTTAGCTACATTATTCACCGTTTATTTCAAGTCCTGAATTTGTTAGTTTCTGACTTATGACAAACCTGTGTGGGTCCACGTCGTATAGACACCAATATAACGGCTTATGCGGTATTTTTAAAATTTTAACGAAATTTTTTAAGGATTTTATTTTCAATTTCGTTCCAAGTGGTGGTGGGCATTCAAAGTTCGGCCCGGCCGAACTTACTGCTTTTTAACTTGTTTATCCACAAATAGCTTTAAATATCTATTAAATCTATTGAAACATTTTAAAATCCTGACGGAATATTCCCTAGAGACATTGTTGGAGATTGAATATTTTGAGGATAAAATGGATTTAAAACAAATGATTTTCCTATGTTTGCATTTCTTGCACGGGTGTATTACAACTGCACTCTCAATCATATCATATTTTCCTACACTGCTACAATTTCCTTGTTAAATCTTCAAAAACATTAAACGACATATAATCTTAATCCTGAATTCATTCAATAATCGAAGAATTTGCATACATATCTCATATCAAGCCTACAAAACAAATATTTGCATAGGTTTGCATTTCTATTTAATGTTCTTCCACATAGATACACACGTGTGTATATATGCCTTGTATCATAACGTTGAGATTTTACAAACACAACATTTCTGTGCGACACAGTACAAACGCCTAAAGGTCACAACAACAACACAAAACACTTGCATGACCTTTGGCCACACACACACACCTTTAAACCTCCATAGAAATCCGCAATCAATATCAGTGGTATATGAGTTTGTTTGCCCTACATACAGTTGGTCATGTGTGCCGGTGTGTGTATGTGTTTACGGAAATGGTCATATTGTGTTACCATAAAAGTGGAAATTGATGTGCTCTGGCACTTTCACAAATTAACTGGGAAAAATCTGTAACAACAATACACGGATGGACGTGTAAACAGTGTGGACATCACATGTTGTTGTGAAGAAGAGAAAGAGAGAGAGAGTAAGGGATAAAGTGAGCAAGAATTTGTCATGTACAATAAGTGTTTGAGAGATGCAAATGAAGCGTTACAGCACAATTTTTGTGATACCTCTCTTTTTGGTGTTATTTTCTTTGAAGTTAAAAATGACCTATTGCCGAGAGTGGGAATAAATGTGGAAAAGGTTGTAGCTTAGCATCGAAAGGTCAAAATATTTCACACTTTCTATTCACATTGTTATTTATATAGTACTAGGCTGTCATATAAAAGATATGGTGTTAGAATGGTTATCCCACTGGATTTAGTTAAATCAAAGGTCCTACAATAAAAGGACAGAATGTGTTTATCGGTTTCTTCTGCAATGTCTATTATTATTGTATATATTTAGGATGTGAATTTTCAAGACAATCAAAAGATTACCATAAGAGTCAAATTTATTTAGTAACTATACTGCGTGTCGCTGTTTGGTTCTTTTTTCAATGACTCAATATTAAATTAGGATTTTAGAGCTATTGGGGTATGGAAAGAAAAATATGTAGCGAAGAAGATACCTTGTATGTACCTCCATTACAAATTAAATATGGTAAATTATCTGAATATGTTATATAACTATCCCGTTACCCACAAATCAACTCCAAGTGCTCTAAAAACGTACATATTATTAGCTTGACTTTTTCGTTTCGATTACAAGAAAGACAAAAAATTGGTTCAGGTCGTCTGGAGAAGCACCACCATTCTTAATTAATCTACAAAATTTTCTCCACCACATCAAAATAAGCTGCATTTTTTTCTGAAATCTGCTTTCTCTCTTGTTTAGAATTTCCTGCATTTAATTTATCTACAGATTATATCATTTGCCTGTCAAATATTTTCTACTTAAGCCATTACGATTTTCCTCCCTTTGTCTTTAAAAATATCATTTAAAAGCCCCTAGTCAATGAATGACCCTTTCGTCAACTAGTCAATTTTTTTTTTCGTATATGAAACACTTTCTTCTTCAGATTGCTCTAATAACTTGGCCTGGGGATGAGAAGTTACAAGTATTCGGTTAGAAGTTTAAAATCCCAGAAGGGTTTTGGATTTTCAGACCAAACTTTTATAGGACCTTCTATTTGATATAGACGTTCCATAACATCAAAAATCATCGGGAGAAAATATGGCTCATCGGTCCAATATATGATTGTATTTTGATTTGAAATATTTTAAGCCTCTACCAAAATTGATCGTTTTTCATATGGAGGCCTTTTACTGACAAGGAACTCAAAATACAAAAATTTGTGAAATTAAAAAATCTGACTGAAACGTAAGAACATAAATGAAATCGAAATATAGCTCTTCTATGAAAAATACTTCCTGCTTCAGCTCACTTATGAAAAAGACCCCTCCCTCAAGTCGTCTATGAAAAAGGCTCCCTGCTTTAGCTCGTCTATGAAAAAGACTTACTGGTTCAGGTGGTCTATGACAAAGACTCCCTGGTTCAGGTCGTCTATGACAAAGACTCCCTGGTTCAGGTCCTCTATGAAAAGGACTCCCTGCTTCAGCTCGTCTATGAAAAAAAACTCGCTGCTTCAGCTCGTCTATGAAAAAGACTCCCTGCTTCAGCTCGGCTATGAAAAAGACTCCCTGCTTCAGGTCGTCTATGAAAAAACTCCCTGCTTCAGCTCGTCTATGAAAAAACTCCCTGCTTCAGCTCGTCTATGAAAAGACTCCCTGATTTAGGTCGTCTATGAAAAGGACTCCCTGCTTCAGTTCGTCTATGAAAAAGAATTCGTGCTTCAGCTCGTCTATGAAAAGACTCCCTGCTTTAGCTCGTCTATGAAAAGACTCCTGCTTAAGCTCTTCTATGAAAAGACTCCCTCTTCCCCCTCATCTATGAAAAACACTCCCTGCTCCAGTTTATATATTGAAAACATTCCCTGCTTCATCTCTTATATGAAAAAGAATCCCTGCTTTAGCTCGTCCATTATAAGACTTGGCTTCAGCCCATGTATAAAGTAACCTTGTAGATTCCTGCTTCAAACTGTCAATCTCAATTCCGATTGTATATGAATGACATCCATATTCATCTTTTATAAGGATTTCTTCGATAAAAATCTCCCTGCTTTCTTTGGTGTATTCTCTTTCCAACTCATCTTTAACAAACTTATACTAATTCTTATATAAGAGGACTTATTTAATACCAACTCGTATACTTATACTAATAATACTAATACTAATACTAATACATACTAATACTAATACTAATACTAATACTAATACTAATACTAATACTAATACTAATACTAATACTAATACTAATACTAATACTAATACTAATACTAATACTAATACTAATACTAATACTAATACTAATACTAATACTAATACTAATACTAATACTAATACTAATACTAATACTAATACTAATACTAATACTAATAGTACTACTAATACTAATACTAATACTAATAGTAATACTAATACTAATACTAATACTAATACTAATACTAATACTAATACTAATACTAATACTAATACTAATACTAATACTAATACTAATACTAATACTAATACTAATACTAATACTAATACTAATACTAATACTAATACTAATACTAATACTAATACTAATACTAATACTAATACTAATACTTGATACATCTCAATAATTCCATCTGTTATAAAGATGATATATATCTGCGAACGCCTTCTGGTACCTCACCCACAAAGGGTCACAATTTTCAATACTGCGAAACCTTTCAATGATTCCTTACAAGTTGCTATATCTAAATATTTCTACCAACCAGACACCTGAGATGAATATGGATTTTATGATTTCGCATAAAATTGAATGTAAATGTTCGATTTTCTTGTAATGTTGCAATAATTGCCCGTACCAATATTTTTATCTGTATTAAATGAAGTATGAAAATGGAATGCTTCGGTCGACTATATTGGGCACATCACGCACATTTTAACATTTTCTAAAATGGTCGCAAGTTTTATATAAAGTTAAGGAAGTACCCAATATAGTCCATACCTTGCACTTCGCAACATTTATATCACATTTAGGTGCGATATGATTTGAACAATATTGACCCATTCCTTCGGAACCTACTCCGTAAGGGGTCAACAATTTGAATAATCGTAACAGAACTCAAAATATATTTAAATAATCTGTCGGCAAAATCGATTGATACTCCTTAACTTGTTCATCTCTGATGATCTACCGGGGTTTCCGATATATTACAAACATTTTAAGTTTTTTATGAAGGAATCCGATCCAAGTCAATGCATTTTCTTCTTTAGTTTTGAATTCTTATAATAACAACAATTACAAATTAGCCCATTAATTGCTTTACAACATTATTCTGCTTTATGACATTGTAAAAGTCAATTTAGTAAAATAATTAAAATTTAAATATTCTCAAAACATGCTTTTTGCAAATTGATTAGTTTTTAATCGATTTCATTTAACGAAATCAAAAAGCTTTTATTGCCTGCCTGTTTAAAATCATTCACGTGTTAAAAATGCAATATCGCGTTTATTATCCTCGATAATGACATTAATTCGATGTTTTATTGTAACATACACTCAATGTGCCAGCTGCACGCCAATTCACTACTTAGGATGTATTGCAACGTTGGAGGTGGGGAGGAATTAAGTAGAATACTAAATTAACTAATTAAAAGTGAAATTGTCAAAAGGAGATACATAATTTGAGATGGCTATTTAAATTTAAAATTTTATTTGTATAACGGAATAGAAAATAAAGTAAAAGTTACAATTATTTTTCTTCAAAAATAAGTTAAATTGTAAAGACACCACATATATACGTGTGAATATAGGCCCAATAACTAAATTCAGCAGGATGACTTTTAATACTCCGCATCATGGTATTTCTTAGATAAGTTTTGACAATTTTTGTTATGTGAGTATAATATTTTTTAAACCCTGTATTTATATTATAATAATAAAAATCAAAAATAAAGCATCAACAATAAAAAACAGTGCTTATTTTTAAACTAATTGATTTATATCCACACTTATTGTTTTTCCTATTTGTGGTCTTATCTCCTTTGATGTTATCCTTTTTAGAACATCCCACTCAACGGAGTTTTCAAAAATTTCCACTAATTCTTACTCTAAATAAATATTTACGATACCATCCAATAACTCCATGCTTGATGTCATTTCTTCAAAGCAAAGATAATTACACTCACAAAAATATTGTTTCAACGTTAAAAGCTTTAATGTTATCAATTTAGGTTACAAACCCAGGAAGGATGAAAGAAAGAAAAATAATTAATTTTACGGAGATTTTTCTCTTTTAATTCGCGGAAAGCCTACAGTACATTTTACAGACAAAGCCCGGGGACTTGTCATTTTTTTCCTTCGAATTCGTATCGTTGAAGGTGAGTGTGGATGGCTGTGGAAGCAGAACGCAGTGGCGTGTCATTTTAATTATACATTTTTACAACAAATGACTTTCCTTTCCTCTTAAGGCCAATTCTCAGATTTCCGCTTGAGCGAGAGACATGCAAAGCTTAACGGATAATGCTAATGTTCAGTAATTAATATTTTATGTAAAATTTTTTTTGTAAGAATTGAGGAATTCAAGTATTTCAAGAGAATCATATTTATAACTATTTATGGTATTCCCAATGGAAATTGATACTAAATTTGTTTTGCTCAGTAAATTTCACTGTGCAGCACAAAAAATAATTACGGGGAAAACCCGGCAGAGATTTGTAAATTTACATCGCAAAGTTAGGAAGTTAATGGCAAGTTCCCCTCACTTCAACCCTTTTTAAAATTTTCGGGTTAATATTCCTCGAAGTCTGTGCATGTTAAGTATAATGTGTCCTTCGGCAATATGGCAGATAAAAATAAGAATAAATAAATATCGGCTATATTGCAAATAAAAATAAGAATAAAGAATAAATATTTGGTTGAAAATTTTAACCATCAAGCATACCAACATTTTTCAAATATGTTTTCATTAGGTTTATTAGTATTAGTATTAGTATAAGTATTAGTATTAGTATTAGTATTAGTATTAGTATTAGTATTAGTATTAGTATTAGATTAGTATTAGTATTAGTATTAGTATTAGTATTAGTATTAGTATTAGTATTAGTATTAGTATTAGTAGTAGTATTAGTATTAGTATTAGTATTAGTATTAGTATTAGTATTAGTATTAGTATTAGTATTAGTATTAGTATTAGTATTAGTATTAGTATTAGTATTAGTATTAGTATTAGTATTAGTATTAGTATTAGTATTAGTATTAGTATTAGTATTAGTATTAGTATTAGTATTAGTATTAGTATTAGTATTAGTATTAGTAGTATTAGTATAGTATTAGTATTAGTATTCGTATAGTATTAGTATTAGTATAGATTAGTATTAGTATTAGTATTAAGTATTAGTATTAGTATTAGTATTAGTATTAGTATTATGTATTAGTATTAGTATAGTATTAGTATTAGATAGTATTAGTATTAGTATAGTATTAGTATAGTATAGTATTAGTGTTAGTATTCTTTTTCCTTAGGCCCACAAAAAATCTTGAAGTGCAGGATAGAGGTAACAAAGTATTTTTTGGAAACTCGTACATCGGTGCTACGAAAAATTCTAAAATGGTCCTAAACTTCTAAAATAATACCCCTTTTATTTGAACGTATAGTTCTAAAAATTTGAAGATTTTATAAGGATCAAGGTTGGAGATTTTGGAATGTTATGCCAAGTGTTAGAACTGCACTAAACGATACTAAAATTGGACAGTTTTTTAGTGTAACGGATGAAGCTGAAATTTGGTATTTGTATTGGGTCCCTGTTGTTGGTAGGTTTGTAAAAAAATATGTAGTATTTGGAAAGGGGTACTATATTACAAAATAGTATTACTAAATAGTATTATATTTGGTACAGTTTTGTATTTGGGTGGCCACATAGTGCTTGAAATTTGGTATTAGGGTCGCTGTTCAAATGTAACCTGGGCATATTTTGGCGGTATCGGAAATGTGTACTATAATTTTATGAAAAGTACCATATTTTATGTTTGTTGAAGGGTAAGAGATAAAATTCTGAGTTTTGGTATTTAGACTACCGTTGGTATCTGTTTTTGAGATTTGTCGGTTGTTTGAAAATATGAAAATATGTTTGTACGAAAAGTACTAAATTGTACTAAATTTGGTATTGGATGAAGAAGTGGGGCTGGAATAATCAAGTTTGATATTGAGGTCTTTGTTGGCACCTAGTATTGAGATGTGGAGGTGGTTTTGTAAATGTGTACCATAATTGTTTGGAAGTACTAAATAGTACTAAATTTGGTATTGAGTGAAGGATTTGAGCTGAAATTCTAAAAATAGGTATAGATGACACTGTTGGTGTCTGTGGTTAAGATATGACAGGTTTTGGTATTGAGTGACTATATAGAGCTGGAATCTTGAAATTTTCAATTGAGGTTTCTGTTGGTAGTTGGTGTTGAGACCTGGTGGTGGCTTTGCAAATGCGTACACAAATTCTTCGATAAGGACTAAATGGTGCAAATTTTGGATCACTGAAGACAGTATGTACTTAAAATAACAAGGGATCCTAGAAATCTTTATCCAAAATATTTAACAAGATGCCAGAATTTATTTAGACTGCGTGGCTATGGAAATTTCAAAACACAATTACCAAATTCTTTCAGGTTTTCTTCCATAACCTACTGCGTTTTTCTTTTAATTGTTTTTTTTTTTTGTGTTCCACAGTGTTATTTTAGGTTACTTTCTCTCTTAAATTTTTTCCAAAGTTTAAACTGCAGACCAATAATTTTGGCAATTTTAAGATATCATCTTTCCCCTTTTTATATAATTGCCAATTTTCTTGTCTGCAAAATAAATTTTCAAAAGTTTTAAAGTTTTGCATTTGTCTCAATCTATTCTAACACAGAAAATATTCTTAACTTTGTCATTTGGCATTATAGCCAAGTTGATGTTAATTGTCTTTTAATTGCCAAGATAGTAATTAACGGGAAAGGTTTAAAGTTGTCTGTAATGAAAATCTATGATAATGAATTCCGTCAGGCAAAAGGGGTTCTTCATAAATTTCTATTAATTAAGCAATAGCTGAACACAACTAGGGGAGCATGGCGTACACGTTATGGCCTCGGAGAAGGTAAGTTAGGTAACTTAAATGATGTCAGAAAGAACTTAAGACGCCTTAATGGGAGAATTTAAAAAGTTAGAAACATGTGAAAATACACAATTTCACGGCTCATACTTGAATCGAACAAAGAAAAATTTGTCTATGGGTTGAAAACTTTAAAGAGAGTGCAACATATCGCACAAAAGAAAAAAGTAAGAGCATGGAGTACTGAATAATCCCGCATATGTTAGTGATAACAAGTAAAAAAACATAAGGTTCGGCCGGGCCAAACTTTTAATACCCTCCACCTTAGGGTAAAAGAAACATTGGAAGAAATGTGGCAAAAACCATTAAAATACCGAATATCGGGAGGTACCGTTATATGGGGGCTACAACAAAACGTGGACCTATAATTACAATGTTTCGCCACATGAACTAAGACCCATTATGACCCACAAATACAAATTTTCAGACAAATCCGTGAAAAAATGTGGCAAAAATCATCAAAATATCGAATATCGGGAGGTACCGTTATATGGGGGCTACACCAAAACGTGGACCTATAATTACAATGTTTCGCCACACGAACTAGGACCCATTATGACCCACAAATACCAATTTTTAGACAAATCCGTGAAAAACTGTGGCAAAAAAACTAAAATACCGAATATCGGGAGGTACCGTTATATGGGGGCTATACCACAACGTGGACCTATAATTACAATGTTTTGCCACACGCTCAGGGACCCGTTATGACCTATAAATACCAATTTTCAGACAAATCCGTGATCATGTCATCAAAATACCGAATATCGGGAGGTACCGTTATATGGGGACTATACCAGAACGTAGACCGATATATCTCATTTTCAATACCAACCATCCTAGACACAATGCAAATAGGTCTGCTAAATTTTGGCGCTCTACGTCAAATAATGTGGGCTGTATCGTGATTTCAACAGACAGGTAGACAAACAGACAGACAGACGGACGGACGGACAGATAGACGGACATCGTTAAATCGACTTAGAATTTTATGCTGATTATGAATATATATACTTTATGGGGTCTAAGACGAATATTTAAGGATGTTACAAACGAAATGACAAAGTTAATATACCCTCCTTTCCAAGGTGGAGGGTATAAAAAGTATTTTAACACTCGATTCTGCATAACTAACACTCGATTCTGCGTCCCTTACAATAAGTTTCTAGGAATCAAATTTGATTATTTAGTTTCGTGGACTTTCGTCGTATGAGTGATTTTAAATATATGCGATTTATGAAATCACTCATACTCTTAGGAAGTGGTGTACTAAACTACTTACTCTACCTTACCTAACATTTGTAAAAATATAATTCTAAAACCTGTCTATTAGAGAATTTGAATTTGGTCTGTAAACCTTTGCCGTCAATAGAGAATAAACTAAATAAACATCTAAGCATATATGTATGCCAAAACAACCTGCCTCTATTAGTTCTGGCAAACATTTTCAAAGGACACAGAATATGGTCTCCAATCCAAACCGTACCTTGTAAAGGCGAAATAAATGCAAACGAATGATAAAATGACAGTTTTCAGCTTTCACAGGCATTAAAAACGCTAAAATGGGCAACCAAATGAAATGAGTTTAACACATGGGAGCAATGTGACTTGCACTGACAACAAATTAACATCAATCAGTGCAGCAACTCGAGTGTAAAGCAACTGTTAAAATAAATTACAGTTGTTTGAGAAATAAATAAATCTTTGTGCTGTACAGCGACAGGTGGAAATGTATGATGGATATGTGAATGCAAGTTTATTTGATTTGGTAGATTGCACGAAAACATGGTTACGGCTATATACATGGATATTCTATAGATATTCGAATTAATGAAGATTTTTCAAACTATCTCGTGGATGTCTATAACTCTCCACTATTATGTGTATTAGGTGACTTCAGAAATTAATTCAACTTCCCAGGCCATGACAGCCTTATAGATGACGTCCATATTTATATATGCACTTTGTGAATTTATTTTCTCCATGCTCCACATGCTTTTACTTTCCATGTTAAGATAGAGGTTATAATAACATGTTTCTTCCGTTTGCTTCGAAGTATTTTTCATAGAATGAAGGAAATTAGGTACATTAGTTTATAGTACGCTTTAGATGTTGTTATTGAATATTAGCTATATCGGTCCACAATTACGTACCCCTATATAACTTTACCTCCTAATATATTTTGAATGTTTTGGTCGGTCTCTCAATCGAACCTCTAACATCTCGCAAAAATATATAACTTAGAACCCATATCACTTGTATTTGAGTTTTTTAAGGTTTCAGGTGGCCTCTATAGATTTAATAGAATTTAATTGAAGTAGATCATACCACCAATCAATATCAGTTATAGTTTGGTTTCAGAGGGAACTAATATATGGGAGGCATATCCAATTCTGAGTCGATTTTCACTAAATTTGAGGGAGATATTTTAATTTATTATAATAAAATAATATTGATATAGAGTGCATCATATTGAAAATATATATCGGAGTTCCACAAAATGGAAACGTACGTTCCAAAATAAACCAGAAATAGTATTAAGGATAATTGGGGGCTATATCCAAATTTTAGCCGATCTCGATAAAATTTCCGAGCTCTATAAGATACCTGGTACCAAATATCATTATGTCGATGGGATATAACGAACAGGTACAGGTGGGAGGTACAGCTGTATCTGAAGCGATTTTCTCCAAATTTGATGTACTGAATTCGGTCGTATGTACCAAAATTCAGGATTTTTTGTTGACGATATATATGGGACCTGTATCCAAATTTAAACCGACCTTTATAAAATTTGGCGGAGGTATTTCTGGCCTGTATCTGATAACTGGTACAAAATATCTTTGTTTTCAAATGGATATTACGAATGTGAGGGACTTAAAAACCAAATCGGATGAAACATATATCTGAGAGAAATAGCTTAATCTAAACCGATTTTCTCCTAATTTGATGTAGACGGATATAACAAAATTCAGGACTTTTGGGCAGATATTCGCCATTTGGTTCACAAATCGGTTGAAGATATATATGTGAGTTTCACCCAAATCTGATATCTTATACAAAACATCATTCTTGTGGAGTGCATATTACGAATGTGGCGGGACTAAAATACCAAATCGGATGAAACATATATATGAGAGCTATAGCTATTTCTAAACCGATTCTCACTAAATTGTATGTACTTGCTTCTAGACTGAATTCGGTTGGATGGTCAGGTCATTTGGACTTATATTGGCCACTTGGTGCACAATTAAACCGAAATCGGTTGAAGATATATGGGAACTATATCTAAATGTGATCCGATTATCACCAATATCAGTATTGTTCATCCTTGGGCCAAACAAATATTGTTTAGAAAATTTCATCTCAATCGGATAATAAATGCGACCTGCATTTTCTTCACAAGAATACATAGACGGACGGGCGGACAGACGGACTTACATGCATAAATCGACTCCGAAAGTGAAGATCCTCAAATGCAACTATGGGTCTATCTCACTTCCTTCTCCCTGTTACAAACAAATGCGCAAAGACATGAATTGACCCTTTGAAGGTATATCCAATTCTGAAATTATTTTCGCCACATTTGGCAGAGGTGAGAAGGAAACCGATTTTCACCAAATTTTGTATTTGCTCAGGATAAATTCGGTTGAATGGACAAAATCCATCCAATTTGAGGTGATAATATGCACTTGGCGCACAATAAGTGTGAAATCAGATATTTATGAAAATTTGGCAGTGGTATTTCGGTGTTGTATCTAAACACTAAGTCAAATGAAATATATACATGGGAGCTATAACCATATCTGAATCGATTTTCAACAAATTTGATGTACTTGCTTCTAGGCTGAATTCGGTCATATGTAACATACACATTAAATTGAAATCGGACAAATATATATAGAGCTATTTGTATATTATCACCAATTTCAGTAGGGTTCGTATTTGGGCAAAACAAATGATTTTCAGGACGCGCAACAAACGGACGACTTAGAATGTAATCCTCTGAAGATCTTTAAAAGAAACTATGGGTTTCTTTCGTTTCCTTCTGCATGTTACAAACAAATGTAATACCCTGGAGGATAATATCCTGTCAGACGGTGTTCGTAGGTTATAAAAAACCACATTGTTATCCCTTCAGATATACTTAAGAATTTAGCTATCCTCAAAATAAGCCAAAGAAGTAACCATTCTGGTGCACCGTAAAATTCTTTAAAAATTAGACGTTTTAAAGCTTTTAGGTGAACACAGAAATTCTTTAAAAAATCCAAGTTGGTGGGTTTTTATATGAAATTGCACATGTTTAAAAAATCCACCATATATAGGAAATTAAGTGATCCCAAAAAGTCTTTGAAAATCCATTTTGTGAGGCCTTTAGGTAACCTCAAAAAATATCCGGTTTGCGTGGCTTATAGGTGTCGCTAAAAAATCTTTAAAAATCCATGTTGTAGATCTTTTAGATGGCTTGTTATTTTAATATATTCGCGATTTAAGGCCCAAAACATTCTTTGAAAATTCATGTTTTACGGCTTTTATAAGACGTCAAAAAATTGATTAACATAATTCTAAAAAAATCCGCTGTAGGGACTCGAAAATATCTTAAATAATCCATATTAAATATCTTAAAAATTCACGTTGAAAGGACTTTAAGTGACTTGGAAAATTTCTTAATATAATCCTATTTTTCAATATTTTAAGTGGCCTCAACATTTTTTTCAAAGCATATGCATTTTTAAGCCTTTAAAAGACTTCAAATATTTTTTTTGCAGAATTTCAAAATATTGTAAAAAATTTAGTTGAAAAACAAGTAAGCAAAGGCTAAAGTCGTGCGGGGCCGACCATGTGATACCCTACAACACTACAATATGTTAGAAGCCCCCTTATGTCCAAATCCATTTTGGAAGATTTCGCTTTTGAAATTATGTCACGGAGAACTGCGCAGATATTACTAGCATTTTGACCAGGGACATTTAACCAATATTTACGAACTTCGTCGTGCTGTTAGTTGTAGTGGTCGATTTTACAGCTAAATATAATCCAATGGCCATACATAATGCTAGACTTCTTCCCTGTCCCTAACTTTCTTCTCAGGCGTGTCGATTGGCTTCAATTGTGTGATCAGGAAATTTTCCCTGTTTTTGAATATTGTGCGATCATCTCCAAAAGCAAGAGGTCCCTCTGTATTTCTAAATTTAGACTCATCTATATGATTTGCTTGTCTAGGATATTTGGCTATATTCGTCAACGAAATCAGCAAAAGTAGTCAGAAAAAAGTAGTGGTTCATTCTTAGCGCTGTCCTAAACTCTAACTTCATGCGAGATTTCGTGTCCATTCGTTTCTATTTGTGGCCTTTAGAAAGGCTGCAAAATCAGGAACATTTTAGTTGTTGGTCCATTTCAACCTCTAAATATATTGCGGACATCTTTGAAAACAATAGGCATAGCCCTTCTGAGCCTAACCCTACCCTTTTCGTGAGGATCGGACGATAATTGCAATATGTATATAATATCCCAAACCTATTTTGTAAGGTGGAAAAATATTACAAAATTTATACCTTAATATTATTATAAGTCAAAATGAAAAAATCGCATGCGATAAAAAGTATGAAAAAATAAAAAAAAATGTTACAAAATACTACAAAATCTATATTAACATCATTTTTGAGTTATTTTTATGCGATTTTTTTAGATTTTATACTTTTATGTCAAGAGCGCGTTCTGAATTGGCAAAATTTGTCAAAATCGGTCCAGCCATTCTTGAGATATAAGCATTCTAGTTAAAATCGCCTTCCTTTGTATTTACACATTGTATATATTTCGCTATATATATCCGATATATTTACTATCGGTATCTACGTAACGGTCAGAATTGACCTGTTCGTCTATTTATGATTTCGCCGGGACTAAAAATATTCGGGGTTTCATAGAAAATTTTACTTTTATTTAACACAAATGTATATTCATTTTCACCCACTAAATATTACAGACGGACGGACGGACATACATAGCTAGATCGACTCAGCTCGGCGAGATAGGAAGATCCATATATACTTTCCTATGTGGGAAACCAATATTTCGAGGTGTTACATAATTTTTGGCCCAATCAAACTTATAATACCCCCAACACATAGTGTTGTAGGGTATAAAAAGAAAATTCCATTAGGTTATCTCACTAAAACAGCCTACAATAAAATTACGTCTGTCAAGTCGTTCTAAAAGCATTTGCATATGTAAAAGACGCCTTTTATAAGCCCAAATCTCGAAAAACAGAATAAAAGTGACAATCCATTCAATTTTAACATTTTAATTTCAATATATTTAACAACAGCAACAATAACATTTATCTAAATTCTACTGCAAAACTTCACTGATTTCTTCCCTGAAACTTTCACTCAAAAATCCACTGCAAATTGTCACGTAAACTTCGCTGAGTTTTCAGATACTCCGCCAAAGAAAGGTAACTTAAAAATTGAATTTGCATTTTACTTTGTCAAATAGTTTTGTCACTTCAAATTGTTACTGTTGCTGCAGCAGGTACAATTGTTGCGTGCAAAAATCTCTGCGCTATCCGATATTCTGTCATCATTTTGTTCCACAAAAATTTAACTTAACTGGCAAAACATTTTGACGCGAATGAGATTTTTTGTGAGACGTGTTGTTCAGTGCCACAAGGACATTTCTCGAAACAGGTGCGAATGTTGAGCTGAATAAAAGGTTTCGATTCATTGGAATTCCAGTAATATTGTAGAAATTCCCTCTTAACGTTAAAAGTCCACGGGGTATTATTATAAAATACACACAATTTATTGTGAGTTAATTGGGAGAGGAAATTCAAAGAATTTTGATTTTGTATTCCAACTGAGAGTTAAGAGATTTTGAAATTTAAATTTAATTTTTCTTAAATTATCCTAAACCAAATTTCTAAAAAAAACTAGTAAAAGAACTGTATTTTCGGCAGGGCCGAACTTTGAATACCTTCCACCATTTGAAACGAACTTGGCAATTCTCAAAAACAACAAAATCCGTCAAAAATTCTGTTTAAGTCAAATGCGAAACTTAGAAAAAAATCTGTGAATAAAGTAGCCAAAGTCATCACAATTCCGAATCTCGTAAGGTACCGGTATGTTTTAGCAATACATGAACAACAAACTAACTACGTGGCAAATATTAAATGGTTTGCGCTAGGAAAATAGTTTCTTTTCCCCAAATGAATGGCTTCGCTTCAAAATCCTTAATTAGCGTTTACAAATTGTTATACAAATCGCTACCTTGACCTAAATTGCATTGGAAAGTGGTGAAAAATTTAAGAACATTACTTAGCGGTTTTGGGGGTGGTATTTTTTTCTAAGTACGAAATTGAATTGTTAAGCATAAGTGGGTTGTAGTAAATCATTGATGTTTGAGAAATGAGGAAATTTAATTTGTTAGGAACGTGGGGAATCATGTTGACAATTACTTTGTAAAGACAGCAAGTAAAAAAGCTGTAAGTTCTCCGGTCCGAACTGTGAATACCTTCCTCCATTTGGATTGAATTTTGCAATTCTCAAAAACAATAAAATTCGTTAAAACACTGTTAAAATCTTAAAAATACCGAATGTAGCTATTATATTAGGGTCTATACGACGACATGAACTTGCGTAGGTAACATTTGCCATAAGCCATTACAATATTCAAATGCGAAACTAAAAAAAAAATCGGTTATAATGTCGATAAAATCAAAACACCGAATATCGGGAGGTACCGTTACATGGGGGCTATACGAAGACGTGGACCTGCACAGACAATTTTCTGTCTTAAGCCGTAGTATACATTACGAACTTCAAATACCAAGTTTGAAACAATTCGGGTGAAAATGTCGCTAAAATCATTAAAATACCGAATATCGGGATGTACCGTTATATGGGGGCTTTACGAAGAGGTGGACCTGCACAGACAATTTTCTTTCATAGGCTATAGTATCCATTACGAACTTTAAATAGCAAATTTGCAACAATTCCCGTGAATACATTCGCTAAAATCGTCAAAATACCGAGTATCGGGAGGTACCGTTATATGGGGGCTCTACGAAGAGGTGGACCTGCACAGACAATTTTCTGTCATAGGCTAGAGTATCCATTACGAACTTTAAATAGCAAATTTAAAACATTTCCGGTGAATAATGTCGCTTTAATCATCAAAATACCGAATATCGGGAGGTACCCTTATATGGGGGCTATATGAAGACGTGGACCTGCACGGACAATTTTCTGTCTTAAGCTGTAGTATCCATTACGAACTTCAAATACCAAATTTGAAACAATTCGGGTGAAAATGTCGCTAAAATCATTAAAATACCGAATATCGGGAGGTACCGTTATATGGGGGCTTTACGAAAAAGTGGACCTGCACAGACAATTTTCTATCTTAAGCTGTAGTATCCATTACGAACTTCAAATAAAATTTTAAACTATTCCGATGAAAAATGTCGCTAAAATCATAAAAATACCGAATATCAGGAGGTACTGTTTTATGGGTTCTTTTTGAAGAGGTGAACCTGCACAGACAATTTTCTGTCTGAGGCTGTAGTTTCCATTACGAACTTCAAATACCAAATTTTAAACTATTCCGGTGAAAATATGGGGGATATACCAAAACGTGGACCTACATGGCCCATTTTCAATACCAAAAGTCCTGCAGACAAAATCTACGGTATCCCGAACAAACATGCCAACACTGTTTCTTAAAGAATAATTGTAATGGCGATGCAAAAAAACTATAATCCCCACTAAAATATCTCCCTTTCTCCGCATCAGAGTCATCATATTTTCTCATTCCATGTTTATGACATTTTCATGTCGAGTATATTCATATTTTTTATACAAATGTCACACACTAACACTTACATACATGGAGGTACCCTTACCCTCTCACATATTTTGCTCTTTGTTGTGGACAGAAAAGAATCCACGGAAAATAAAAATGGAAATAGGGGAAAACTGTTTCTGACGTATGGTTTTTATGCTGGAATAGTGATACCCTTTCTCTGCATGATGACAACACCAGATGAATGATGAAGGAATGAATGGAGCTCCTTGGGAAACTGAAGATTAACAACGCGGGAAGTTATTATAGTTATGAAATTATACTACAAAGATGTAACATAGTCTGTCTGGGTGTGACATTTATTTCCTCTTATGTATAACTGAGGTAAGGGTCGGCCCTTCAAATATTACGGTTTCCTTTGTTTTTCCATATTTTTGAGTGTTTTCTCAGGATAACTGAGAGAGTTGATATTGAGAATAATAACACAGGATTATGTTATGAAAATCTTCTGTATTTATTTAAGTATTTCGTAGGCTTAAGGCCATGACCGGAAACGAGTATACACATTTACATAGTAATGCGTGTTAATAGAAATGATTCTAGGAATTCGTTTTGCGGCGGTGAAATATTTATTTGATTCACTTTTTTTTTAAATTATATGAAAATTGATGAGGAGGTAGCTTAAAGCAATAAGACGATAATAGGATACTACTTATTACATTTATGCAATTTGGGTTTGGAGTGTGGATGGAGCTGGAAATTGAAATGTTGATATTGGAGCTGGCAGTGATGAGCGTATGGGGTTGAGATTTGACGGTTTTGGAGATATGAACTAAAAAGTAAGAAAAGTTCTAAATGGTACTAAATTTGGAATATAAAGAAGATATAGAGCTTGTATTAAAGTCACTTTTTATACCCTCGGCCATATGGCTAGAGAGGGTATATATCATTTGATACGGCCAAAACGTACCTAATCGAAATAACGGTTTTAGACCCTAGGACTCTTTGGGCCAAATCCGTTTCAGGCCATTTAGGTGGATTTTGAAAAACGTACAATAAAGTACGAAAAGTACTAAATGGTACTCACTTTTGTATTTAGTGAAGGTAAAAAGCTGGAATTCTGAAATTTGGAATGAGAGTCACTGAGAGCGTGCAGGATAGATGAACCAAAAAGTTTTGGTAAATTAGAATTTTAAGGTTACGAAAAGTTCTAAAAAATTACTAACTTTTTAAATTTGATATTAAATGAATGGATTGAGTGAAAATTTGACATTTCGTATAAGAATTAAGGATCGAAAGTAAGTTTAATATATGAATGAGGTTTAGGAAATGTGTACTAAGTGTGCGACCTGTACAAAATGGTACTAAATTTAGAAAAGTTTGGTTAAGGTTGAACAGATTAAGTTGCAATTTTAAAATTTTATATTAGGGTCTCTGTTGGTGGTTGGTTTGTGTAAAAGAGCTGGTTTTGGAAATCTGTACTGCAAGTGCACAAAAAGTACTAAATAGAACTACTAAATAGTATTTAGTACAATTTGATGTTGGGCGAATGAACATATAGTGCTTTAAATCTGAAATTTAGTATTAGAGTCCCTGTTAATCTGTAGCAGCCTGGATATATGGGTTTGGAAATGTGTGACGTAATTGTATAAAAAGTACCAAATGTTACTAAAATTGGCATTGGGCGAAGGGATAGGGCTGAAATTCTGAAATTTGATATTGAAGTCTTTTTTGGTATGTGGAATATGAGATATGGTATCTGGACTCTAGATATTGAGGTGGTTTTGCAAATGTGTACTATAACAAATGGTACTATATTGGTACTAAATGGTACTATATTTGGTATTGAGTGAAGGGATAGAGTTCGAATTCTTAAAATTGATATTTACATTACTGATGGTATCTATTTTTGCGATTTGGCGGTGGTTTGGAAATGTGTACAATAATCGCACTAAAAGTACTAAATTAGGTATTGGGTGAAGGGATATAGCTGGAAACCCGAAATTTGATATTGTGGCCTCTTTTGTTTTCTGGGATTGAGATGTGGAGGTGGTTTGGGAAATGTGTACTATAATTGTTCAAAAAGTACTAAGTGGTACTAAATTAGTTATTGGATGAAGGGATAGTGCTTAAAATCCGAAATTTGATATTGTGGTTTCTGTTGCTATCTGGAGGTGGCTTTCTATGCGTATACCATCCATTTACGAAAAGTACATGTTTGACCTTAAGGTCTCTGTTGGAATTTGGGAATGACATATAGAGAGTACGAAATGGTACTAAATTTGGTGTTGGTTGTGGGGATAGAGATAAAATTCAAAAATTTTATATTAAGGTAACTGTTGGTATCTGGGTATGAGATTTGGAGGTGAGTTGGGAATGTGTGCTATAGTTGTTCGTAAAGTACTAAATTGAACAAAATTTGGAATTGGATGATGGTAACATTTTATACTGCGATAGCTGGGTACTAAATAGTTCTTAATTTGGTATTAAGCGTAGGGATAGAGAGAGTTTTAAATAAAAATTTAGTCAAATGGAATGAATTTTGCATTTTGTGTACTAAGAAGGCCGAACACAAACTATTGGAACGAATCTATAATTTTAATGTGGACTTTTCGCTGACGAAGTATCAGGCACTTGCTCGTATGAAGTATGTATGTTTTTATAAAGGAAAAAAAATACAAATCTACTCATATTTATATACCCATTTTTATACCTTACAACACTACACTACACTACAACACCGTCCGTTCGTCTGTCCGTCTGTCCATGTTAATTTGTAATCACTCTACAGGTCGCAATTATGGCCCGATCTTCACGAAATTTAGAATGGAGGTGGGGATAGGGTCAGAATAGAACCCTATTTTTTGAAGATGATCGTACAATGTTTAGGGAGATGAAATGGACCAACAATTGAAAATTTTCCTCATTTTGCAGTTGCTCTATAGGTCGCAAGTATAGACCACTCAAAGCGGAAGTTAGCATGCGGCTATAGCTTAGGGCTGGGCAGAATCCTTCCAATTTTGATGGTCATCGGCTAATATTTAGTGGGTGAAATAGGCCACAACATTTGTGTTAAATAAAAGTCAATTTTTCCATTAAACCGCAAATATTTTTAAGCCCGCCGAAATCACAAATAGACGAACAGGTCAATTCTGACCGTTACGTAGATGCCGATAGTAAATATATCGGTTATATATAGCGAAATATATACAATGTTTATATACAAAGGCAGAGGATGTTAGTTAGAATGCTTATATCTCAAGAATGGCTGGACCAATTTTGACAAATTGTGTCAATTCAGAATGCCCTCTTGACATGAAAGTATAAAATCTAAAAAAATCGCATAAGAAGATTCCTATAATGATGTTATTATAGATTTTGTAGTATATTGTGACATTTTTAAATTTTTTCATATTTTTTATCGCATGCGATTTTTCCAATTTGACTTATAATACATTTTGTAATATTTTTCACTGCGGGTTGAATGGACCACTACTTTTGTGTGAAAAAATACCAACATTTCCATTCTACCGAAAAGCTGAAAATAACTTACAGGCGAAATCCAAAATACACAAAGGCCGAACTTCTGGCTTTTTATGCTGATTTCGTTGACGAATATAGCCAAATATCATAGAGAAGATCAGTCTAAATTTGCAAAACAGAGATGATCGCAAAATATTTAGGGTTCAAATGAACCAAAAACAGAAAAAATTTCCTGGTCACACAGTTGAAACCAATCGACACGGATATTTGCCTCAGAAGAGGGTTAAGGACAGGGAATAATTTTAGCATTTTGGATGACCATTGGATTATATTTTGTTGTAAAATGGACAACAACAACTAACAGCACGACAGAGTGCGTAAATATTAGGCAAATGCCCCTGGACAAAAGGATAAGGATAATATCTGGGCAATGTTCTATGACATAATTTCAAATGCGGAGTCTTCCAAAATGGATTTGGATATAAGGGTGCCTCTAACATATTGTAGTGTTGTAGGGTATCAGATGGTCGGCCCCGCACGACTATATATTTGCTTACTTGTTTATAAATATGTTCATAAACCTTTTTTTCATTTGGAAGGCATTTTGAAAAAGTATTAAAGTTTGGCAATAATAAAAGAATTCTATACAAAAACTAATATGTTTAATTTAGTTCTGTATTGTTTCCTAACATGTTTTATAGTTTTCAATATGAATGTAGTGTTACCAGTTGTAAATTATTTCAATCATTCCCTAATTACCCTCCTTAAAATAATTTCTCACTCCTTTCAATTTTTATCACCACTTCACCTAATTTCTATTCTTCTTCTCCGCAACAATTATTGTCACACCGGAAATGGCTGCTAACTGTTTTATTATATCAACAGGTAGATAATTTGAAATCCAATTTTAGTTTAGCTCCAATTATTCCCCTGCCGAGTGTTGGTTGAGTCGCCGTTATTGTCACAACAGTTTCTGAGGAGTATCGTCAACATGCTTTCGGGAAATAATGCGGTAAACAACAAAAATTATGATAATAGACCAAGAGAGAGAGAGAGAGCGTAGAAGGAAGAAGAAAACTAAAGTTTTCTTCTCTATTGTCAAGTTGAAGCAGTTTGCCACAACAAGGCCACTTAACCTAATTAGAAGATGTGGTGTTGGTGTTGCTGGAAAAAGTGAACAACTCAGGGCGAAGTTGAATGCACCGGTGCAGTAAATAATAAAGTTTACTACTGCACAGATATTGCTGGCTGCGAAAAATTGTACCTGCAATTCTAGTTAAACTAATGGAGGTTTGACATAAAATCAATTATTGCAAAAGTAAAATTATGAAAGCAAAACAAAAAAAATTTCAAACAACGAATACAATTTTTAATGGGGAAATATCGTAATTTTAAAGTCAAGTTAATTATTTATTTGCTTAAAGAGAAAATTACCTTTGGTGATTTACGTGACCTGTTGGAGGAGAGGTCCAAAGAGTTGTGAGTCAATATTTTATCTTTCAGCCCATGATCCAATATAAAAAGTAGTATCCTAATGCACTCATTTCCAAGCATACAGGGTGAGATGAAAAAAACTGCAACCAATTTCAGACTGCTGTCATTTAAAAGCCACTCGTGCGACAACTGTTAAAATTATACCAATGACAGATCATTATATTGTTTAAAAGCGTACAAAAGCATTTTGGTGAGAATTTTCCAAAAAAAAAGTTATTTGTGATGGAACTCAAGCGTGATAGTGTGATTTCTTTATATTTGGCTGGAAAACCACAAGTTGCTATCGTTAGAGCACTCCAGCATTTAAATGTTAAAAAAACCTTTTTTGTCTCGTACCATCGCTCGTTGCCGTGATATTGGTAGCGTAGCCCGACATCAAGGAATTGGACGGAGGAACACAGCAACATCAGCAGAAATGGTTCGAAAAGTAAAGAAGCGACTTGATCGAAACCCCCGTCGCAGTGGCCGAAAAATGCCTCGTGAGCTGAACACATCGCAATATTCCATTTGGAAAATATTGAAAACTGAGCTCGGGGTAATACCATTGAAATTCCAAAAAGTACATCGCAACACAAAAGAGCTAAAGAGTTTCTTCGCTTGGCCGAAAGTGGTGAACTGCCGTGATTACTTGCCAAAGAGGTCAGCAGAAAATGTGCACCTTCGGTTGGCCACCAAATCTAAAGCCCTGGCCGTAGTGATGGTGTTTGGCTCCTATAAAACGACTGTGGCATCAGAATAGATGCATAATATTATCGCGAAAATATTCTAGAGCCTTTGGGACGCAAACATTTTGGCCGCAGACCTTGGACATTCCAACAGGACTCAGCACAAACGCACTGAGAACGCGAGTTAACTTCCGTACCGCCGACAAATAAGAAAACAAGAATTATTCTGTTTTAGATGCCAAATACAACTAATGCTTTATTCAAAAAATTCTTATATTTAAGCGATTTTACAATTATTGATTTTTCTTAGAGTTAACAAAGAACAAAGGAACATAAAATCTAGAGCTATCAAGAAAAATACTTAAGCTAAAAATTTGTATTGGGTACAGTAAAAGTAAACATTTCTTTTTGGGTTATTTCCGTCATAGTTTTATTACTAGTGTTGTTATTGTGATGTTGAAGTGGAGAATTATTGCTGACGAAATAATGTCAACAATATTGGTGTTAGCTCTTTGGTGCTTATGACAATGTTGTAACTAATAATGATGTTAATAATAATGATATTAATAATAATGATGTTAATAATAATGATGTTAATAATAATGGTGTTAACAATAATGATGTTTTTAATAAATGAGGTTGTGGTTGAAAATAATGAACTTAATAATAATGTTGTTTATTGGTGGCTGTAGGTAACTCCTCCCTCTCCAGAATGAAGTGAGGGCCAAAGGGGCTTCGGATCATTTGTGGCCAGAACTTCATTATTGTTGTGGGTTATGGAGTAGATTAATTTTATAGGCTTTCTTATTACTAATATTATTGATAATATTATGATTATAGAACTAATTATACCAAATGCGGAATAAGAAATTGTTTTGTAATTGTCAGAGTCTGTTTGAAGAAATTCGATATTTGCTTTATTTTGGAATCTGTATTGATCTAGTTTGGGTAATGTTAGTTCGTCTCTTATGGAGAGTGTTGTAATATTGTTTGAGAAGCTAGTTTGGAAGGTTATTGTGCTAATGTTTTCTTGGTGAATATTCGGTTTATCTGTATACCAGACATTATTAAATAAGATTTTGCATTCATTAAAATTAATAACAGAGGAAGACTTGATTGGTAGACTCTTAGTTACGTTGTTACATACTGTGGTTATGTTTCCTATTGGAGGGTTTATAAGCACTAGGTAATTTGGTTCTGGATATATTATGTCCGTAGTTAATCCTATGTCTCTAAGGTGACATGCCACCGTTTCTTCTCTAAGCAAAATTGATTTTAGGCAATCTCTATTTCTTTCGTATTGAGTTTCATAGTTGCAGTAAAATTTTTGTTCTATTTGTTTGCATCGGTTGTCGAAAAGATAAAGGTTATCATTGTTTATTAAAGCGTATTCACCGGTTATTATTTCTAAGGTGTTATTTATGGGGGTTTTGATTATGTGTAATAATTTAAATAGTTCATTAGAAATTATAGGAATTTGTATGTCAAATATTATGTTTGTGTCGTTATAATATGCTGTCAGTTGTAGTAATTCATATATATGTTCTGGTGATATAATGTCCGTTGCATTGTTAAGTATGTTGTGTATTTCATTCAGTTCGTCAGTAGTTAATATTAATTTTGGGACGGTGTTAAGCCTTGCTAATACTACTGATTCTGCGATATCATTAAGGTGGTCGGTAAGTATATCTATGTTAAAACTGATTTGAAGTAAATTTTGCATTTGGATTATTGCATTAACCGAGGGGTTTATGGCATTTCTTGTCTGGTTTTGAATCATCATTATAGAACGTTCTATTAGGTTTTGTTCTTCATTTATGTGATTGGTAATGTTTTCGAATCTTGTTATCATTTTGTTATTTAACATCATTTGGTTTTTAAGCGTTGTTTTTATTTGGGTATTTCCTCTAGTTAAATTGTCAATGTTTTTATTTAGTTCTTCTGCATCTTTGTAGTCCATATTTCCCGTTATGAATTTGATTGCTGATCCTAAGGCATTTACAAGTCCCCGTTTTTTCCTATAATTTGGGGTTAATATATCCAATTTGGCTGAGAGATTATTCAGTTTCAGTTTCGTAGTTCTAAGTTGTGATGCTGTAAATCTTGCCTCCTCTATTCGATCCAAAGTTTGCTTTATAGTGTTAATATTGTCGTTATATGTTTTAAGGTTAATAACATGGATTAGATGTTGAAAGTCTGTGATTAATTTAGCATCGCCTAGTTGTAGTGGTATAAGTCCCTGAGTCTGCGTTATGTTTGTTATTGTGACGTCGGATTGTACAGGTACGAACCTAAAAGACAAATAGAAGTCAGTTTATGTAAGACGTTTTCTTTTAATTTTGGCTTTATGTAGTTTTTGGTTATTTGACGTTATCAGCGTCACTTTCTTGTTTTCCTTGACTACCCTCTTTGAGAAGCGAGGGGTCATTTTGTTCCTCCCTGATTCCCTTCTGTATATTGTCTGGTTTTCAGTTAAATCTTCTGGTTCTTCCCTATTTGCGTTTAGTTTTTTTATACGTTTGTCAGTGTCCATGGATAATTTATCTTTAATAATTTTGTGTAAGTCATTTTGAAATTCTTGTAGTCTATTTAAGTAGTCATGTTCAGAGTTATAGCTTAATGTCTTTTCGAAGTTATAAGTCCTACCATAGAAGAGTTCAAATGGGGTTAAATTTGTAGCACTATGGATTGCGTTGTTATAGGTAAAAATGACTTCTAATAGTATTTCGTCGTGATTTAGTGGTATTTCTGATGACTTATACTTTTCGTAAACTATTCTGTAGGTCTCGGTAATGGTTGAATGTAATCTTTCTACGGGAGAGTTTCCTGTACTTTGATGAAATGATGTATAATGTAAGGTTATCTGATGCATTTTACAAAAATCTTTTATAATGGATGCATTAAATTCAGCGCCCTGATCACAAACAATTTTCTTGGGTATGCCGTGTAGGCTTATGAAATGTTTGAAACTTTTCAGAATTGATAGGCTATTCCTAGAGTCTAAAGAGTAAGCGGCTGCAAATTTAGAAAATTTGTCTATGATGGTAAGTATATTACGCTTGTTTATACAATAGATATCTGTGTGGATAATATCCAGTGGTTTTTCGGGAATTTCAGGTTTTTGAAATTTGGGTTTTGGTGGTTTCCTGTCATATTTTAAAGTTTGGCATGTATGACAATGATTAATACAATTTTGTATTTTGTTTTTCATGAAAGGGAAGTAGTACTCTCGTTTTAAGTGTGCATATGTCTCTTGAATACCTCTATGGTTATGGTTCATATGGTATTCATTAATTATTTTGTCTTGCTCATCAATGGTTCTTATGTCTTGTAGAATGTCCATGCATCGTACTAACTTAAATAGTTTGCTGTTTGCAAAGTATTTTGAGTAGGTGCTTTGAATTAATTTAAATGTATCGTCATCTGCCATAAGCGCAGAGACTTTATTTGGTGTTATATAAATTTGGAAAATGTTAGTCAATGTTTGTTCGTCGTACTTTTCTCTACGTATAGTCTTGCGTATTTTATTTTTAAATATTGTTTCTAAGGTTATTGGTGAGCCACCGATTTGAGTTTGAAATATAATTTGAATATTAAATTCGTTAATTGGTCTTTCTGATATCGGTATTCCATCGTCAACATTTTCGTCGGAGGAATGGATTGTTGTTCCTTGTGTACCATGGTTTGAGATGTTATCAACTGAATTAGTGTTTATATCGACATGTTCATTTACAGATAGATTGTCTAATTTAATACGACTTAGTGCGTCTGCGTTAGTATTTAATTTTCCTTTTTTGTAGATAATTTCATAGTCATATTCTTCTAGTTTTAATCTCCAGCGGATTAATTTTGAATTTGGTTCTTTTAGACTCATGATCCATGTAAGGGGCCTATGGTCGGTAATTATTTTAAATTTCCTTCCAAAAAGGTATGGCCTGAAATATTTTGTCGCCCATACGATAGCAAGTAATTCTTTTTCTATCGTCGAGTAATTTATTTCGCTATTCGATAATGTACGACTTGCGTAACATATAGGCTTGTCACTACCTATTGGTCCTTGGGAAAGTATTGCTCCTAAAGCAAAGTCGCTAGCGTCGGTGGTTAAATTAAATGGTTTTGAAAAGTCAGGATATTGGAGCAGTGGGTCGTTCATTAAAAGATTTTTGCAAGTAGCAAATGTGTTCAAATATCTCTCGTTTAATATTATTTTTCTCCCTTTCTTAAGACATTCTGTGAGGGGTTTCGTTAATTTCGAGAAATCTTGAATAAATTTCCTGTAATAACCTAGTAGTCCTAAAAATGATTTTATTTGTTTTTGTGTTTTTGGTACGGGGAAAGCTTTTATGGCATGAATTTTATCAGGGTTGGGTTTAATACCATCAGTGGAAATAACATGTCCGAGAAAAGAACATTCTTTCTTTAGGAATTCTGATTTGTCCAGTTGTATCTTAAGATTGGCTGTACGTAATTTACCGAGTACTTTTTTCAAGTGTTGTATGTGCTCCTCTAAGGAAGTTGAATATATAACTATGTCATCTAAATATACAAGGCAGACTGTCCCGATCAAGTCATTTAATACATTGTCCATTATCCTTTGGAAAGTGGATGGAGCATTTTTTAATCCAAAAGGCATCCTTACGAATTCATAGTGACCTCTATCGACAGAAAATGCTGTTTTACCAATATCTTTTGGGTGCATTTCGATCTGGTGAAAACCGCTAGCTAAATCTAAAGTTGTGAAGTAGAGACTTCTCCCCAATTTATCTAATATGTCAGTTATGTTGGGTATGGGATATTTATCAGAAACAGTTTTCTCGTTTAATTTGCGATAATCTATAACAAGTCTCCATTTTTGTATATTGCTCGAGTCTAATTTTTTTGGTACGATCCATATAGGAGCACTCCATGGTGAAAAACTTCTTCTAATTACACCTTGTTGCAACATTTTATCGATTTGTTTGCGTATTTCCTCTTTGTGTATGTAAGGGTACCTGTATGATTTTGTAAAAATGGGTTTGTCGTCAGTTGTCCTTATTTGGTGTTTGATTTGATTCGAGAATGTCAATTGTTCTCCCTCCTTGAAAAACACATCTTCAAAGCATTTGCAAACCTTCAGCAAAGCTTGTTTTTCCTCTTTATTAAGATGACCGGTCCTTATCGAATCTAAAATGTCATGATTATCATTCATACAGTTGTGTTCTAAACTGAAGTTATTAACTTCGATGTAATTCTGGTCGTTGTATGGTGTCGTCTTTATTGGTTGTTCAATGTATGCAATTTTATCATGTCCAGAAGTATTAACTATTTCCACAAGGCTGTACCACTTTTTAGAATGATACAGTCCCTCTGAAATAAAGAGGTCGGAACCCAAAAAAGTCCTTGGGAGAAAAAAGCTACCATTTTGTGTGTCTACCGGTACATTAATAACAACTCTGGAAGAGCTTGGAATAATGAATTTCTCAGAAGTAAAATTAGGTTTGAGATGAATAGGTATGATGGCTTGACTTGTTACTAGAGTTTTGTTACCTAGGTCTATTTTAGCTTTGAGAAAATCTAATATGTCCAATCCTATTAGTCCATCGAAATAGTTGTGAAATTTGAAGACAAAAAATTCTGTATCTCCTTTTTGTTTGAATTCCGTAAATAAGGGTAGTTTAATTTTTTTGTCCAGTGAGTGTTTAGTTAAAATTGTTGTGATTGTAATTGGTTTGCAAGTCATACACTCTTCGTCATTTACAAATTCTGGGTTTATGAATGATGACGATGCTCCAGTATCTATTAAAAATTTCAGGGGTCTACCAAATGGGGAGGATATGTTAATATAGGGTAATGTGTGTCCATGTTTGTTAATATCTAAGTATCCCGTTGGTGTGGGTAGGCATTCATATGAAAATTTTCATTATCAACTATTACATTTTCGTATTCCGTTCTAATACCATTATTTTGTTGGTCTTTTAGATCGTTCATGTCATTATCATCATTTTGATGATAAGTGTAGTTTTGTTCGAAGTCATTGTCATGTGTTTGTCCGTGGTAATATCCGTCTAGATCATTATGGTAAGCTTGAGACACATTGACGTTGTTTAGGTACGATGTCTGTCTCGTTTGTGTAGTCATAGGTTTTCTTAAATGACTATAACCAGAACTAACATCCATTGGTTCTGGTGGTGGTAAGGGTTTGGTCGTAAGCTGTTGCTGCCTGAAGTTGCTGAATTTGCTCTGTCCGGACCCATTGTGAGAAAAGGTATTTCCATTAGGTGCTTGAGGTCCCTTTTGTGAAAATGCATTAGTTATTGGATTATATTGATTTCTTCCCTGAGTATTAACCGTGTTTTGGAATCTATTTATATTGTTTTGTGCGTAATGGTGAATTTGTCCGTGTGTAAATCTATGTGTGTTATTCATATTTGGTTGGTAATTACGAGCAGGGGCATAATTCCGTGTATTCTGTCTATACCTTGGTTGGTAGAATGGTTGGTTGTAAGTAAGTCTTCTTGAATATTGTATATTTTGTTCCTGAATGCAGAATGTTAATGCTTCATCTAATGAATCGGGTCTCATAGACCTAATCATTGAGCCAAGGGGTTCTCGGAGGCCTATTAAGAATGCATCTAAGCACATTTTAGCGTTAAATTCGCGCCTCGAGTTTATGACATGTTTGTTAGTTTCATGAATTGATATATTATTATTTATTGCTGCCTGTAGCTCTATAACTGAACCATAAAATTCTTGCACAGTCTGATTATTTTGTCGTAAATTGTGGAGTTCACGCACAAGGGAGGTTTCACTCCTTTTATCCGAATATTTAAGTATTAGATTCGCTTTAATTACCTCCCAAACTAACGGAGTACCGGATGAATTAAGTACTTCATTAGCTTCTCCCACTATTTTGTTTCTGATGGCTCTAAGCACTACTGTTGCTTGGTTAGAACCATCGATATTCGCTAATATTCTTAAAATCTCTTCAACGTTTTCTAAAAATCATTTAGTTGCCTTGGATTTCCATTAAATGTTGGTAAATCTTTTACGGCATCTGGAATTTTTAATGTTTCGTATGCTTGAGAGGATTGTGACGGTTGTTGAGATTGTAGCGCCTGAGGGGCACTAATGTCATTAACGGTAGTCATTTCTTGTTGTTCCGGTATTGCAGTTAAGTATCGAATAGAATATGGTCTTGGTCTTAGTCTTCGCATTTAATATAATTACCCTTTTTATTGATTTGAGATATTTTGATTAGCCTTTTTCTTTATAATTGAAATATTTCTTTGCTTATTTCTGTTTTATATTTTATAAAGTAATATAATAGTGATAAATATTATAATTTTCTTAAAATAATTACCCTAGTATTATCATAATAAATAATTTCATTGTTGATTTCCAAGGTTTTTATCTGCTTCTTTCCTCCGATGAGACCTGTATAAGTTGCTTGTAGATATGGACTGCTTCAGGACTATTTCTTGTTCTTCACTTGTAGTTGTTGTTTGTTGTTTTAATTGTTGCTTGTTTTTGTTTTTTTTTTTTTTTTTTTTTTTTTTTTTTTTTTTTTTTTTTTTTTTCGTTTTTGTTACGGTTGTTGTTATTGTTATATGTTTTTAACTTTTTAATTGTTATTTTTTGTTGATTTTTCTTTTTTTTTTTTTTTTGATCTTCACTGTATTGTTATTTGTTTTTGTTAGTTGGTTTTTTTCTTCTTTTATCTGATCTGATCCACTATGACCGTATTATTTGTTGATATTCCTTCAACGATTTTCATTAAATATTTATTCCAACCAAAAAGATATTCATTCTCTCCGGATGGTAATATTTGTTGATATTCCTTCAACAAAATATTATTTATGAATTTATATATATTTTTTATTTAAGATATAATTTGTTGATATTCCTTCAACAATTTTTATTAAATATTTATTCCAACCAAAAAGATATTAATTCTCTCTGGATGGTTATGTTTGTTGATATTCCGTCAACAAAATATTATTTTTGATTTTAAATATATATTTTTATTTAAGAGATATTCCTTCTCTTCTTATAGTAAATTGTTGATATTCCTTCAACAAAATACTATATTGTATTGGCACTTGATTTTCTCGGTTGTACGGACGTAGGTTCTTTTTTTTCCGATTGTTGGCGCACGATTTTTCTCCTTAAGGATTACTTGATATACCGTCAAGCCTAATTAATTTAATATATTTTTTCTTCACCAAATTTTTCTCAAAAAAAATTTTTATGTCCTTTAAAGGATAGTTCACTGTTTTTTCCACAATTAACTTGTCACTGTTTTTTTTTTTTTTGGTTTTTTTTTTTTTGTTTTAAGGATACATTTATTTAATTATATTTTTTCACTTGAGAAAGACCGCACCAACAATGGCCGTACGACTGCGCCAGTTAACTTCCGTACCGCCGACAAATAAGAAAACAAGAATTATTCTGTTTTAGATGCCAAATACAACTAATGCTTTATTCAAAAAATTCTTATATTTAAGCGATTTTACAATTATTGATTTTTCTTAGAGTTAACAAAGAACAAAGGAACATAAAATCTAGAGCTATCAAGAAAAATACTTAAGCTAAAAATTTGTATTGGGTACAGTAAAAGTAAACATTTCTTTTTGGGTTATTTCCGTCATAGTTTTATTACTAGTGTTGTTATTGTGATGTTGAAGTGGAGAATTATTGCTGACGAAATAATGTCAACAATATTGGTGTTAGCTCTTTGGTGCTTATGACAATGTTGTAACTAATAATGATGTTAATAATAATGATATTAATAATAATGATGTTAATAATAATGATGTTAATAATAATGGTGTTAACAATAATGATGTTTTTAATAAATGAGGTTGTGGTTGAAAATAATGAACTTAATAATAATGTTGTTTATTGGTGGCTGTAGGTAACTCGCGCCATCCAAGAATGGTTACAAAATGAGGTTCCTCTCTTCATTTCCAGCGCACAATGGCCACCAAAATCTCCGGATACCAATCCGTTGGACTATTGTGTCTGGAGTATTTTGAAAATCAAGGTTGGCGCTAAAAAATACCAAAGTGTCGATCAACTCAAGCAAGCGCTTCGCCGGGAATGAGCCAAAATACCGCAGAGCAACATATGGGCAGCGTGTGACTGTTTTATTGGCCGTTTAAAGGCCATAATTCGTGCCAAAGGTGACCAATTCGAACAAATCTAAACGTTTTCTAAAATTTTATGCTATATCCAATATTTTTTGCTTTCATTTAATAAAACTAAAAAAATATAAAAATTATGGCGTTTGATTTTTTTGCAGTTTTTCCTCACCCTATATATCATGTCTCCAGGACTTTTGGTATTGAAAATGGGCCATGTAGGTCCACGTTTTGGTATAGCCCCCATATAATGGTACCACCCTATTTTCGTTATTTTGGTGATTTAAGCGACATTATTCACCGGAAATGTTTTAAATTTGGTATTTAAAATTCGTAATGGCCTATGACGGAAAATTATTCATGCAGATCCACGCCTTCGTATAGCCCCCGTTCAACGGCATCTCCCGATATTCGGTATTTTGATGATTTCAACGACATTATTCACTGGAATCGTTTCAAGTTTGATATTTGAAGTTCGTAATAGATACTAGAGTCTATGGCAGAAAATTGTCCATGCCGGTCCACGTCTTCTTGGACTATATAATGGTACATTCCGATATTTGGTATTTTGATGTTTTTAGCGAAACTATTCACAGAAATTGGTTCAAATTTGGTATTTGAAGTTCGTAATGGATACTACAGCCTAAGGCAGAAAATTGTCTGTGCAGATCCGCGTCTTAGTATAGCCCCCATATGACGGTACTTCCTGGGATTCTGTATTTTGATGATTTTAGAAATATAATTCACCGATATTTCTTTTGTCAAGTTTCGCATTTGAATATTGTATTGGCTTATAACAAAAGGCAGGTCCACGTCGTCCTATGGACCCTGATATAACCGCTACATTCGGTATTTTTAAGATTCTAATAGAATTTTTTAACGGATTTTAGTTTTTTGAAAATTGCCAAATTCCTTCCAAATTGTTGTGGGTATTCAAAGTTCGACCCGGCCAAATTTACAGCTTTTTTACTCGTTTTTTTTTTGCAATATTTGAAACCTACGTCAAGTTCCAGACTTGAATTTTGTTTGGTAAAAACATTACGATATATTAAGTTTTGAAAAAATCAGACCAAATCGTCCACAACAGTCAATAGACATTCACAGGGACAGGTGAACATTACTTGATCCACTACAAATCTGTTTAAATGGAGTTCGTCCAAAAACATGAGACAAATTTTAGCCGTATCAAATTATATAATCCTCCACAATTCCTTAAATTGTAGGCTACCTTTGATCTCTTCTCATAAACTTCCTGGTATAAACAATTCCGTTTTCTTCTTATATTTGATGTCCTTTAAATTCAAAGCACAAAAGCCCGGAAACATTTGAGGACGTAACATGTTTTGTTAAAAATTTAAGCTTGTAATACCTTAAAGCCATACCAGAAATTCTGTAGAAACTCTCACCACATCACACTTGAATAGTGGATTTCCGTGTAATTTGTAGAGTGAGTTCATTTCTTTATTCACAATCCCGGCTGTGCTGTGGGTGTCAGATGAACACGCTAGGTTCATGTAATGAATTTGTAAGGACATAGCCGTAACAGGTTTATAAACATTACGCACAGAAATTATATTATGGCAAGCAAGGTGAAAGAGGGGAGAGTGCCGAAAAGTAGTCCGAAGGAGGCGTTGCCAAACAGAATGGTACACTTGTGTTGATTAAGGCCTTAAACAAATTTGTTTAAATTTTGCAATAGGGGAGGAAAAATAAATGTACTAAAAATGTCTTAAATTTTCGTTGTCACAATATTGAAACACGGCCATGATAAGAAGTAGAGGATATATTTATAGAAAGTTTAGTAAAAATGTCAGCAAAATCGTACTTTTTATTATCGATGTGGTGATTATCGATGGTTATCATTATAATATACATGCAGGTTGAGATGAAACAAGTAAAAAAGCAGTAAGTTCGGCCGGGCCGAACTTTGAATACCCTCCACCATTTGGAACGAATTAGAAAATTTTCAAAAAAATAAAATCCAATAAAAATTCTTTTAAAATCTTTAAAATATCTAATATAGGAAGGTGCCGATATATGGGGGGATATACGATATTGTGGACCTACAAAGACAAATCTATATCTGCGTGTAAAGTACTCACAAGGAACTCCGTGTGTGGATTTTCAGACATTACGATTGGAAAATGTGGCTAAAATCATCAAAATACCGAATATCGCGGGGTACCGTTATATGGGAGCTATACGTTATCGTTAACCTATATAGAGAATTCTCTGTCGGTGGGTAAAGTGCTCACAAGGAACCCCTTGTGTACAAAGAACCCCTTGTGACCATTCCGTTGAAAAATATGGCTAAAAACATCAAAATACCGAACATCAGGGGTACCGTTATATGAGGGCTATACAATATCGTGGATCTATATAAATAATTCTCTGCCGGGGTATAAAGTACCTACAAGGAACTCCTTGTGTGGATTTTCAGACAATTCGATGAAAAATGTGGGTCAAATCATAAAATACCGAATATCGGGAGGTACCGTTATACGGGGGAAATACGATATTGTGGACCTATATAGATAATTCTCTGCCGAGGTATAAAGTACCCACAAGGAACTCCTTGTGTGGATTTTCAGACAATTCCGTTCAAAAATGTGGGTAAAATCATCAAAATACCGAATATCGGGGGGTACCGTTACATGGGGGCTATACGATATCGTAGACCTATAGATAATTCTCTGCCGAGGTATAAAGTACCCACAAGGAACTCCTTATGTGGATTTTCAGACAATTCCGTTGAAAAATGTGGGTAAAATCATCAAAATACCGAATATTGGGGGTTACCGTTATATGGGGGCTATACGATATTGTGGACCTATATAGATAATTCTCTGCCGAGGTATAAAGTACCCACAAGGAACTCCTTGTGTGGATTTTCAGACAATTCTGTTGAAAAATGTGGGTAAAATCATCAAAATACCGAATATCGGGGGGTACCGTTATATGGGGGCTATACGATATTGTGGACCTATATAGATAATTCTCTGCCGAGGTATAAAGTACCCACAAGGAACTCCTTGTGTGGATTTTCAGACAATTCCGTTCAAAAATGTGGGTAAAATCTTCAAAATACCGAATATCGGGGGGTACCGTTACATGGGGGCTATACGATATCGTAGACCTATATAGATAATTCTCTGCCGAGGTATAAAGTACCCACAAGGAACTCCTTATGTGGATTTTCAGACAATTCCGTTGAAAAATGTGGGTAAAATCATCAAAATACCGAATATCGGGGGGTACCGTTATATGGGGGCTATACGATATTGTGGACCTATATAGATAATTCTCTGCCGAGGTATAAAGTACCCACAGGGAACTCCTTGTGTGGATTTTCAGACAATTCCGTTGAAAAATGTGGGTAAAATCATCAAAATACCGAATATTGGGGGTTACCGTTATATGGGGGCTATACGATATTGTGGACCTATATAGATAATTCTCTGCCGAGGTATAAAGTACCCACAAGGAACTCCTTGTGTGGATTTTCAGACAATTCCGTTGAAAAATGTGGGTAAAATCATCAAAATACCGAATATCGGGGGGTACCGTTACATGGGGGCTATACGATATCGTGGACCGATATAGCCCATCTTCGAACTTGACCTGCCTGCAAACAAAAGAGAGATCTGTGCAAAATTTTAGCTTCCTATCTTAATTTGTTTAGACTGTAGCGTGATTACAACAGACGGACAGACGGACAGACGGACGGACAGGGCTAAATGGTCTTAGAATTTTACGCTGATCAAGAATATATATACTTTGTTGGGTCTAAAATGATTATTTCGATGAGTTACAAACGGAATGACAAAGTTAATATACCCTCCATACCTTTTTTGGTGGAGGGTATAAAAAACTGCAACCAACTTCAGACTGCTGTCATTTCTCGTCCGATAGATGTAAAATTATTCAAGAGGCAGCTCATTATATTGCATAAAGCGTACAAAAGCATTTTGGTGAGAATTTTCCAGAAAAAAATATTCAAAAAATGATCGTGTTTACTTACCAAGAGGTCAGCTGAAAATGTGCACCTTCGATTGGCCACCAGAACTCAAGCTCCGGACATGGTGATGTTGTGGGCCACCATAATAGCCGATGGTCTTTCTCTGTTCGTATTAAACGACCGTGGCATCAAAATAAATGCCGAATATTATCGCGAAAATATTCTGGAGGGTGGGAGGGCCGCAGACCTCGGACATTCCCACAGGACTCGGCACATCAGCGCGCGCCACCCAAGAATTGTTACAAAATGAGGTTCCTCGCTTCATTTCCAGCGCACAATGGCTACCAAAATCTCCGGATACCAATCTGTTGGACTATTGTGCCTGGAGTATTTTGGAAAGCAAGGTGGGAACTAAAAAATACCAAAGAGTCGATCACCTCAAGCAAGCGCTTCGCCGGGCCAAAATACCGCAGAGCAACATTCGGGCAGCGTGTGACGGTTTCATTGGCCGCTTAAAAGCCAGAATAAATGCCGAGTATTATCGCGAAAAGATTCTGAAGGGTGTATTAAAGCCTTGGGCAAGCAAACATTTTTTCCGCAGACTTTGGACGTTCCAACAGGACCCAGCACCATCGCACTCAGTACGCACCACCCAAGAATGGTTACAAAATGAAGTTCATCGTTTCATTTCCAGCGCACAGTGGCCACCAAAATCTCCGGATACCAATCTGTTGGGCTATTGTGCCTGGATTATTTTGGAAAGCAAGGTTGGCACAAAAAAATACCAAAGTGCAGATCACCTCAAGCTTCGCTGGGAATGGACCAAAATACCGCAGCAACATTCGAGCAGCGTGTATCGGTTTCATTGTTTGAAGGCCATAATTGCGAAACGGTTGCCAATTCGAACAAATCTAAACTTATTCTAAAATTTAATGCTATATCCGTCATTTTTTGCTTTAATTCAATAAAATTTAAAAAAAGAAAAAAATGATGGCGTTTGACTTTGTTGTAGTTTTTATACCCTCCACCTTGGAAACTAGGGTATATTAACTTTGTCATTACGTTTGTAACATCCTTAAATATTCGTCGTAGACCCTATAAAGTATATATATATTCATAATCAGCATAAAATTCTAAGTCGATTTAACGATGTCCGTCTGTCTGTTATTTGACGTAGAGCGCCAAAATTTAGCAGAGCAATTGGTATTGTGTCTAGGATGGTTGGTATTGAAAATGAGATATATCGGTCCACGTTCTGGTATAGTCCCCATATCCTCCCGATGTTCGGTATTTTGATGATTTATGCCACATTTTTCACGGATTTGTCTGAAAATTGGTATATGTAGGTCATAATGGGTCCCTGTACGTGTGGCAGAACATTGCATTTATAGGTCCACGTTTTGGTATAGCACCCATATAACGGTACCTCCCGATATTCGGTATTTTGATTATTTTTGCCACATTTTTTTCACGGATTTGTCTAAAAATTGGTATTTGTGGGTCATAATGGGTTCCAGCTCCGATGGCGAAACATTGCATTTATAGGTCCACGTTTTGGTATAGTCCCCATATAACGGTACCTCCCAATATTCGATATTATGATGATTTTTGACACATTTTTTTTAAGAATTTCTCTGAAAATTGGTAGTTGTAGATCAAAATGGGTCTCAGTTCATGTGGCGAGTCATTGTAATTATAGGTCCTCGTTTTGGTATAGCCCCATATAACGGTACCTACCGATATTCGGTAATTTGATGATTTTTGCACATTTTTTTTTTCGTATTTATTTGAAAATTGGTATTTGTAGGTCATAATGGGTTCTAGCTCCGTTGGCGAAACATTGGATGTGTAGGTCCACGATTTGGTATAGCCCCCATATAACGATACCTCCCGATAAACGGCATTTTAATTGTTTTTGCCACATTTCTTCTAATGTTTCCTTTACCCTAAGGTGGAGGGTATTAAAAGTTTGGCCCGGCCGAACTTAATGTTTTTTACTTGTTTTATCTCACCCTGTATGTCAAGTAAGTCTAGTCAAGTTTTTAGAAAAATCTGACTTTTTACTATTTACGTTGTAGTGCATGATGGAAAATCGTAAGAAAATACTACAATCCTGATTAACACTGTTACATTAAATATATACAATATTTTTCACTTCTAATTTCCCATCTGACAAAACGAACACCAATTGATCCAGTACATAAATAATGGATCACTTATTGTTTTCCTCAAAATTTATGGTCTCAATACAGTCAAGCCACTTCAAAGATATCAGATTAGAAACAATATTGAACCATTAAATTGCATTGCTTAATTATTTCCTTTTTTATCTTAACTTTTAACATTTATTATATGAAAATGAAAATAAGCAAAGAAAGCGGAACCCCTTAAAAAGTAATATAAAGACACATAAAAAGAGATTAATTACACCCATCCCTTCACCAGAGTTCCTACAAAACTCCATTCTCCATAATTAAACATTAACTACAACAAAAGCCATAAATAGCATTAAATGACATAAAATTTCTCACACCACCGTTACTTGACAATGTATCAGGAATTGGAAATATTTTCAAGAGTATAGTCCTTTGGCAGGACATTAACAAACTAACGCTGCTGTTGACATTTCAACTAACTTTCCCATAAAACAGCGGTAGGTAATCGAACACCTGCTGGGTAATAGTGTGTGTGTGTGTCTTTGCGTATGTGTGTCGGAATATATGTGTGTGCGGGGAAGCATAAAACGATGAAGTTCAACTTCAGCCATTCTTTACGCAATGCCGTTAAAATAGTTTAAATGGTTTTTATTGATTCACTAAATGGCATTCCAGATAAACGTATTTTATTTGAAATAAATAAATCGAATATTGCGGATAAATGGCTGGCGGGATGTCTCCATATTTTTATTTATGGGTAATTGAATAGATAGGAGATAAATTTGAATGGAACAAAAAAGGAAATATTTTGCAAGGGAAGTACAAGTTGTGAGGCTCCTGAAGGTTGTCTAAGTGTATGAAATCCATACTGGCTTTTTAAGAAAGAAACAAATTGTGGAGACTTTTCTTTGCGGAGGTCCTCAAAAGGTCGAAAATCTACATACAAAGTGTCTTAAGGTATTTTAGAGACAGAAGGCCTCCTGGCGTTTACCTACAGAAATAAGAACATTTCTAGACCTCCTGAAGGAGAAGACCTCCTAAAGGATTTATATGGAAATCAGAGCTATTAGGGAGAGAGACTGTAGGGAGAGAGACTTATCTTCCACCAGCGGGACTTATACGGGAAGAAAAGCTAATTAAGGCCTTCTTTAGCAAGTGGACCCCTTCGAGGTCTCTTTTAGGAAAAACAAATCTTGAATATCTTTTGGAAAAAAAGTCCTGAACTGTTTCTAGTGGAAAGACACCTCCTGAAGGTCTTCTATAAAAAAAGACCTGCAGAAGGTTTCCTATGGAAAGAAGAAAGAAAGAAGAACGTCTTCTATGTAAGTAATGTCTGCTGAAGGTCTTCCATGTAAGAAAGATCCTGAAGGTGAAAGAGACCTGTTGTCGGTCTTCAATAGTAAGAAGTTCTCCTGATGGTCTTCTAGACAAAGAAGACATCTGGAAGGTATTCTATTTGAAGAAGAACTTCCGAAGATTTTTTTTTTTTTTTTTTGGAAAGAAGAGCTCCTTTTTTCTTTAAAAGAAGATGAACTCCCGATGGTCCTCCGTGGGAAGAGACCTTCTCAAGGGGTTTTACAGGATGAAAGTCTCCTGAGGACTTTCTATGCGAAGTTCACCTCTTGAAGGTATTCTATGCGAAAAAGACATTTTGAAGGTTGCGATGCGAAGAAGACCTCTTGAAGGTCTTTTATATAAGGAAGACCCCCTTTAGAAAGAAAACCTCCTTAAAGTTTTCTATAAGAAGAAGACTTCCTTAAGGTCCTCAAAAACTCCTGAAGGCCTTCTATGAAAAGAAGACTTTCCAAAGGTCTTCTATGGAAGGAAGACTTCCCGAAGGTTTTCTATGGAAGGAAAAAATCCTGAAAGTCTTCCATGGAAAGAAGACCTCCTTAAGGTCTTCTATGGACAGAAGACTTCCTGAAGGTCTTCTATGGAAAGAAGACTTCGTAAATTTTTTCTATGGAAAGAAGACCCTCTGAAGGCCTTCTATGGAAAGAAGATCTCCTAAAGGTCTCGCATGGAAAGAAGACGACCTGAAGTTCTTCTGTGGACAGAAGACCTCTTTAAGGTCTTATATGGACAGAAAACTTCCTGTAGGTCTTCTATGGAAAGAAGACTTCCTGACGGCTTTCTATGGAAGGAAGACTTTCTGAAATTTTTCTATGGATGAAAACCTTCTGAAGGTCTTCTATGGAAAGATGATCTCCTGAAGGTCTCTTATGGAAAGAAGACTTCCTGAAGGTCTTCCATGAACAGGAGGCTTCCTGATGGTCCTCTGTGGAAAGAAGACTTCCTGAAGGTCTTTTGTGGATAGAAGATCCCTGAAGATATTCTATTAAGAGAAGACCTTCTGAAGGTCTTCTATGCGAAGAAGATTTCCTAAAGCCTTCTATGTTGGACGTCTTCAATGCGGAGAAGACCTCCTGAAGGTCTTCTATGCGGAGAAGACATCCCGAAGGTCTTCTATGCGGAGAAGACATCCCGAAGGTCTTCTGTGCGAAGAAGACCTCCCGAAGGTCTTCTATGCGGAGAAAACATCCCGAAGGTTTTCTGTGCGGCGAAGACCTCCCGAAGGTCTTCTGTGGAAAGAAGAGCTCCTAAAGGTCTTCTACGCGAAGAAGATCCTCTGAAGAAGGTCTTCTAAACGAAGAAGACCTCCTAAGGGGTTTCTATAGGATGAAGAATCCTATAGAGAGAAGACATCTCGAATGACTCCTTCATAAATAAAAGGGGTCAGGGGGGGTCTTCCATAAAAAGAAGGTATCTTCTTTAGGGGGAATATCTACTGAATTTCTTCATTAAAACCGACAATATTATATAGTCAAAAAAGTCATAAAAAATAACTTCCCTAATTCTAATATCCTTTCAAATTTAATTTTCAAACAAGAATTTACCCACTTTTCAACTCTCGCAATAGTCTATTGGATTGCAAAATATTTACATTATGGTGTTACATTTACCGTATACCAGCACCGACGCGCCACAAAAGTGCTAACAACAACAGTAAATAACATATCCCCACATATATATAGCTTTTCAGGCTCATTAAACATTGTAGTTGTTGTTGTTTATGGGTTTTCGAATCATTTACGTTGTTAAGTTAATAGGTTTTACACTCAAATCGAATCTCTGTCTAATGGCTTTCAAATTATTAATAACCACATCATATTTACAAAATGAAAATCCGATGCCAAAACACACCTCTTCAAATGGGGGGAGGAGTGTATTAAGTATTTATCGGTGTTTGAACACCGATAATAAATGGAAATGTGAATCACGATAACACAATTGCTGAATCCTCCGATTCATATATAACACACACACACAAAACTAACAGCTATGCTGTTAGGTGGATGGATGGAGATGCACTCAATTAAATTTTTACAAATGCACATTTCCGATATTGAATGCACAATTTCGATGGGGGTTATGTTTTCGATGTTGAGATTTTTTTTTATTTTTTGAAAAAATAATACAAATATGTAATATCATCAATTGTTTAATCTTCTACACTGAAATTGAGGGTACATATTAAGTGTGTGTAAATTTGATTTTTATTTAATTTTTTAAATCTATACAGGGTAAAGGGTTTACTATATATGTCCATCTGTTTGTAAGTTCTCTATTTATGCATAAGAAATATCCAAAGAAGTTAAAATATTTCGGTCAGTTTTGTCGACAGATGTATACCCTTAGATAATGTTCGATTATCTAAATATATTTTGACTTCTATTATTATCATTCAAATTATTAACCCTCTATGGAGTAGGTTCTGAAGGAATAAGCCAATATTGTTCATTTCGTATCGGACCTAAATAAAAATGATATAGGTATCGCGACGTGCCAGATATGTGATAATTTTTTTTGAAAATGTTTAAATATGCGACAGATACCAGATGTTGTCGACCGAAACATTCCATTTCCATTTTGTCTGGGCAAAATTACAAAAAAAGCGAACATTTATATCCAATTTTATGCGAAATCATAAATTTCATATTCATCTCAGGTTTCTGGTTGAGAGAAATATTTACATATAGCTAGTTGTAAATTATGGCAGACTTGTTACTTGGGTGAAGAAAGGGTTCGCAGATATACAGGTTGAGATAAAAAATGCAACCAAGTCAAATGCCATAATTTTAACATTATTCTTTAAATTTTATTGAATAAAAGCAAAAATGTCGGAAATATGTCAAATTTTAGAACAGGCACGCTGCCCGAATGTTGCTCTGCGATATTTTGGCCCATTCCCGACGAAGCACTTGCTTGAGGTGATCGGCACTTTGGTATTTTTTAGTGCCAAACTTGCTTTCCAAAATACTCCAGACACAATAGTCCAACGAATTGGTATCCGGAGATGTTGGTGGCCATTGTGCGCTGGAAATGAAGCGAGGAACCTAATTTTTTGAACAATTCTTGGGTGGCGCGTGCCGAGTGCGATGGTGCTGAGTCCTGTTGGAATGTCCAAGGTTTGCGTCCGAAATGTTTTCATGCCCAAGACTTTAATACACCCTCCAGAATATTTTCGCCATAAAATACTGCATTTATTCTGATGCCACGGTCGATTAATACGAGCGGCTGTTATGGCCGCCCACTCCATCACCATGGCCGGCGCTTGAATTCTGGTGACCAACCGAAGGCGCACATTTTCAGCTGACCTCTTTGGCAAGTAAACACGATCATTTCGTTTGTTTACAAACTGCTGGACAACGAATGTTTCCTCATCGAAGAAAACCAAATTCGGCAGTTCACCACTTTCGGCCACGCGAAGCAATTTTTTAGCTCTTTTGAGTCTATTTTCTTTCTGCTGCGGTGTGAGTTCTTGCACTTTTTGGAATTTCAGTGGCTTTACCCCGAGCTCATTTTTCAATATTTGCCGAATGGAATGTTGCGATATGTTTAGCTCACGAGCCATTTTTTGGCCTTTGCATTTGCTTTCTTTGGGCGTTTTGTTTCTCAAAATCTTAAATCCCTTGTTGGGGAGGTACCAGAAAAAATGGTCCGATCTTTACCATCTTTAAGACCAGCCTTGTGTTGATGAAAATATTGAGATGTACCAACTCTAAATGGAATCTGATATTAATTTCGCGGCCCTTTGTGAGGAAGGTACCAGAAAGAGTGGACCGATATATTCCATCTTCACAGTACATCTTGTGTTGTATAGAAATAATGGAAAGTGTGAAATTTAAAGAGAACCATCTGCTCCTTTGAATTTTATAATCGTTTTGGTTATTCAAAATTTTGACCTCTGTGGGGGAGGTACCTGAGGGTTTGGTCCGATCTCTACCATATTCTTCTATTGATGGAAATATTGAGATGTGCCAAGTCTCAATAGAATCGAATATAAAATTCGCGTTTTATAAGCTTCATGGCTATTCAAAATTTTGATCCTTTGTGGGGGAGGTACCAGAAGGAATGGACCGATATATTCCATCTTCACATCAGATGTTTGGCTGATAATAATATTGTGATGTTTGTAATTTAAAGACAATCGGACTCTTACATCACATTTAAAAGGATTTATTATTATTCATAATGTTGACCCTTTGTTGGTGAAGGTAGTTGATGGAGTGGACCGATGTTGTCCATTTTCGCACCGGACTTAGCATGGAGAAAATATTGGGATTTACCAGCTTTGCACAAATTCAAGCTGGCGTAATTTTTTATTTGAAATTGTTGACCTTTTGTGGGGGAGGTACCAGAAGGAGAGGACCGATATTGCCGATCTCCGAACTCGATCTATGCATGATAATAATATTTCGATATAACAAGTTTGGATCAAATCGGATACTCCCCTCGAGAGTTAGACAGACGGGCGGACGGACATCACCAGATCGACTCCAAATGTCCTCAAACGGATTTGGTCCAAAGAGACCTACGGTCTAAAACTGTTATTTCGATGGCGCAAATTTTGGCCGTATCAAATGATATGAATATGCCCTCTCTAGCCATATTTTATAGGATATATGAGGATGAGGATATGGATCCATATGATTGAGGATATAAATAAACTGGCTTGTCAGAACTGTCGGAAATATCTGATATGGACGCATTTTAAAAGTTCCAGTAGTTTTGTGAAAAAATTTCATAATCGATATAAGTTCCCATTATTTTTGAAGTCATATTTTAGTAATGTTGTTTATATGCCCTCCACCATATATAATATGGAGGGTATAATAAGTGATTCCGTTTGTAACATATCGAAGTAATAATTTAAAACCTAGCAAAGTATATATTCTTGATCAGCGTAAAATTCTAAGACTAAGAAATTTGAAAACGAATTAAGGTTGGAAGCTAAAATTTTGTGAAGATCAGCCTTTTGTCTGCAGGTAGGTCAAGTTCGAAGATGGGCTACATCGGTCCACGATTGGTCCCCCATATAACTGCAACATTATTCACAGGAATTGTTTCAAATTTCGTATTTGCAGATCGTAAGATTAAGTACCCCTTACGAATTGCAAATACTATGACAAAAAATTGTATATGCAGGACCACGTCTTCGTATAGCCCCCATCCAACGGTTGTATTTTGAGCGGTATTTTTTTGTCATGTTCCTTTATTTTATTTTCTTTTATTTTATTTGCCATGTTCCTACCAATTTGTGGAGGGATAAAAAAATCGGCCCCAATTTATCTTCTTTTTACTTCTTAGCTATAGGTTTTGATAATTTCCCCGTTATTATTTTTGTCAGAACAATCGTAAAACAATTCATATATACAAGGCTAAATATCCACAACATGTTCCATATTATATACATTTTTTTTTATTTTCCAATATAGGGTACTGTCAAATGCCAATGCAATTGAAACCCCCCGTTTGAAATGTATAAAACAAACAAATATTTACTTTACAAGAAATATTCAAAGTACACAAGACCAGCATATAGAGCATTAGCAAATTCACTCACCCCCTCCCCCACTCCAACTTTCACTTGTAAACCGAGAGAACAGAATAGTATTTGTAAATATATTTGACCTCGAATATTATACAAAGGAACAAGAGCAAAAAAATATAAAAAACAACAATGCAAAAAAAAAATAAAAAAAAACTTAATAGTAAAATAACAGACAAATCCTTTGAATATGCACATGTTGCTCTTGGGTTCTTGAAACTTCATGTAAACAAATTTTGTTCAACATTCGTTTTTTTTATACCCTACACCACATAGTGGTAAGGGTATTATGTCTTTGTGCATGGAGAAGGAAACGAGATAGACCCATAGTTACTTTTGAGAACCTTCATAGAATCACCTTCTGAGTCGATTTATGCATGTCAGTCCGTCTGTCCGTCCGTCCGTCTGTCCATGTATTCTTGTGAACAAAATGCAGGTCGCATTTATTATCCGATTGGGATGAAATTTTCCAAACTATATTTTTTTGGCCCAAGGACGAACCCTATTGAAATTGGTGAGAATCTGATCAAATTTAGATATAGCTCCCATATATATCTTCATCCGATTTCGGGTTAAATGTGCACCAAATATTCACTATCAGTCCAAATTACCTGAATTTTGGCACACCCAACCGAGTTCGACCTAGAAGCAAGTATATCAAATTTGGAGCAAATCGGTTCAGATATAGCTATAGCTCCCATATATATCTTTCATCCGATTTGATCTTTAAGTCCCTCACATTCCTACTATGCACTCCACAACCGTGATATTTGGTCCCAGGTATAAGATGGAGCACAGAAATAGCTGTTTTAAATTTTATTGAAATCGGTTCAGATTTGGATATAGCTCCCATATATATCTTCATCCGATTTCGGGTTAATTGACCACCAAATGGCCAATATCAGCCCAAATGGCCCGAATTTTGGCACATGTGACCGAGATTAGCCTTAAAGCAAATACAACAAATTTGGAGAAAATCAGTTCAGAATCAGCTATAGCTCCCATATATATCTTCATCCGATTTCGGGTTAAATGTGCACCAAATGTCTACTATCAGTCCAAATTACCTGAATTTTGGCACACCCAACCGAGTTCGGCCTAGAAGCAAGTATATCAAATTTGGAGAAAATCGGTTCAGATATAGCTATAGCTCCCATATATATAGCTATAGCTCCCATATATATCTTTCATCCGATTTGATCTTTAAGTCCCTCACATTCCTACTATGCACTCCACAAGCGTGATATTTGGTCCCAGGTATAAGATGGAGCACAGAAATAGCTGTTTTAAATTTTATCGAAATCGGTTCAGATTTGGATATAGCTCCCATATATATCTTCATCCGATTTCGGGTTAATTGACCACCAAATGGCCAATATCAGCCCAAATGGCCCGAATTTTGGCACATGTGACCGAGATTAGCCTTAAAGCAAATACAACAAATTTGGAGAAAATCGGTTCAGAAAAAGCTATAGCTCCCATATATGTTTTATCCGATTTGGTGTTTAAGCCTCTCACATTCGTAATATGCACTCCACAAGAATGATATTTGGTACCAGATAAAAGATACAGCCCAGAAATAGATATTTGTAATTTTATCGAAATCGGTTCAGATTTGGATATAGCTCCCATATATATCTTCATCCGATTTCGGGTTAATTGTGCACCAAATGGCCGATATAAGTCCAAATGGACTGAATTTTAGTACATCGGACCAAATTCAGCCTAGAAGCAAGTATATCAAATTTAGTGAAAATCGGTTCAGATATAGATATAGCAACCATATATATGTTTCATCCGATTTAGTGTTTTAGTCCCTTACATTCGTAATATTCACTCCACAACCGTGATATTTGGTACCAGGTATTAGATGGAGCACAGGAATAGCTGTTTTAAATTTTACCGAAATCGGTTCAGATTTGGATATAGCTCCCATATATATCTTCATCCGATTTCGGGTGATTGACCACCAAATGGCCGTAATAGCATCAATTTTGTCAAATCCGACCGAAACCAGCTTAGAAGCAAGTACACCAATTTAAGTAAAGATCGGTTCAGATATAGCTATAGCTCCCATATATATCTTCATCCGATTTCGTGTTAATTGTGCATCAAATGGCCAATATCAGTCCAAATGTCATGAATTTTCGTACATAAGACCGAATTCAGTCTAGAAGCTAATACGTCAAATTTGGAGAAACCCGGTTCAGAGATAGCTATAGTTCGTAAAATGCACGATAGAATTAGATAGATTTTGATTTTGTACCAAATATCTCATAGAGCTCTGAAATGCCCTGTATAAACCTTTTTACGAGAGCTCTACTAAATATGCATAGTGGTGTAGGGTATCATATAGTCGGCCCCGCCCGACTTTTGAGCTTTCCTTACTGGTTTCGAATTCTTTTGGTTCCTTTTGTTAACGAAAAAAAGAAAAAGAATTGCTTCTCAACAAAAATACAGATATAAGTATGGCCAATGCAAAAGAGGAGAATATGTGCTCTTTTAAATCCTTTGGTTGTACATTATTGCATTCTCAAACAATGGGTATTATATGTTCGAAGGACAATAGTGTTTTTTCTTTGGCCTTGTTGTTGTGATGTAAACACAATTTGTTTTAGATAACGGATTTGCCGATAGGTGGTGATGCAGATTTGAATATGTGTTTACAGAATACTTTGTGCGTTACTTGTGACAGATATAAGCGCTATTTTAGTTTATAAGACGACTGTTTCAGCTACAGATATTCCAATAGTTTTAAATTCCACAATGACCACAATTTTTTAATTCAGATTCAAAATTAATTTTTCCACAATTTGTATATTTTTTTTATCTAATATAACAAAAATAGGATTTAATTTAGATAATTCACTTTAAATTTTACTTATTTCTCGACTGCAAAATGCGATTAGATAAAATAAAAAAACCTGTCGGCAAAGGCCATAGAAGTGCGTGGGCGGGCCATGTGATACCCTACAAAACTACATGTCCAAATTCATTTTGGAAGATTTCGATTTGGAAATAATGAGGCCTGCACGCATGTTACCCTTATTTACGCATTCCGCCGTGTTGTTATGCATTCGAAAAAAAAATCACAAAAGTCGTGGTCCATTTTATAGCTAAATATACCTCAATGTTTATCCAATAGGCTTTATTTCTTCCTGTCCCAAATTCTCTCTCCTTGTAGAGCGACTGCAAAATCAGGAAAATATCGTTTTTGGTCCAATTGAACTCCTGAACTTAAATCTCCATAACATTAGACTTTAATTTTGACGTTAACGCTACCTCCATTCAAAATTTAGTGAGGATCGGACGATAATTGGGAGCTATATATAAGAAATATTTCTTAATATTTGGTTGGAAAGCCACAAGTGGCTATCGTTAGAGCACTCCAGCATTTAAATGTGAATAAATCTTTTGTGTCTCATACCATCACTCGCTACGTTGATACTGGTAGCGTAGCCCAACGTCAAGGAAGTGGATGAAAAAAAAACAACAACATCAGCAGAAATGGTTCGAAAAGTAAAAAAGCGACCTGATCGAAACCCGCATCGCAGTGGCCGAATAATGGCTCGTGAGCTGAACATATCGCAATATTCCATTCGGCAAATATTGAAAAATGAACTCGGGTAAGCCACTGAAATTCCAAAAAGTGCAATAACTTACACAGCAACAGAAAGAAAATAGACTCAAAAGAGCTATAGAGTTGCTTTGCTTGACCGAAAGTATTGCAATGCCGATTTTGGTTTTCTCCGATGAGAAAACATTCGTTGTCCAGCAGTTTGTAAACAAACAAAATGATCGTGTTTACTTGCCAAAGAGCTCAGCTGAAAATGTACACCTTCGGTTGGCTACCAGAACTCAAGCGCCGGCCATGGTGATGGTGTGGCCCGCCATAACAGCAGATGGTCGCTCTCCGCTCGTAGTAATCGACCGTGGCATCAGAATAAATGCCGAATATTATCGCGAAAATATTCTGGAAGGTGTATTAATGCCTTGGGCATGCAAACATTTTGGCCGCAGACCTTGACCAGGACTCAGCACCATCGCACTCAGCACGCGCCACCCAAGAATGGTTATAACATGAGGTTCCTCGCTTCATTTCCAGCGCACAATGGCCACCAAAATCTCCGGATACAAATCCGTTGGACTATTGCGTCTGGAGTATTTTGGAAAGCAAGGTTGGCACTAAAAAAATACCAAAGTGTCGATCACCTCAATCAAGCGCTTCACCGCGAATGGGCCAAAATACCGCAGAGCAACATTCGGGCAGAGTGTGACGGTTTCATTGGCCATAATTGAAGACATAGTTCGTTCCAAAGGTGATCAATTCGAACAAATCTAAACTTATTCTAAAATTCGATGCTATTTCCGACATTTGTTGCTTTTATTCGATAAAATTAAAAAAAAAACAGGTAAATAAGCTGTAAGTTCCGCCGGCCCGAACTTTTAATACCCTCCACTTTTTAGTAAAAATTTGGCAATTTCCAAAAAAAATAAATAAATAAAATAAAATCCGTGAAAAATTCTTAAAAACACCGAATGACTATACGACGACGTGGACCTGCATAGGCAACTTTGGTCATAAGTTATTACAATATTTAAATGCGAAACTTGAAGAAAAATCTGTTTATGATGTAGGTAAAATCATCAAAATACCGAATATAGGGGGTACCGTTATATGGGGGCTAGACAAAGACGTGGACCTGCACAGACAGTTTTCTGGCATGGGCTGAACTATCCATTAAGAAATTCATATGCGAAAATTGAAACAATCCCGGTAAATAATGTCGCTAAAATCATCAAAATACCGAATATCGGTGAGTACAATACATGGCCCATTTTCGGTTTTGTGCTGCAGTATATATTACGAACTTCAAATACCAAATATGGAACGATTCCCGTAAATAATGTCGATAAAATCATCAAAATACCGAATATCGGGGGTACAGTTATATGGGGGCTATACGAAGACGTGAACCTGCATAGAAAATTTTCTGTCTTAGGCTGTTGCATCCATTACGAACTTCAAATGCCAAATTTGAAACAATTCTGGTGAATAATGTCGCTAAAATCATCAAAATACCGAATTTCGGGATGTACCGTTATATGGGGACTATATCATAACTTGGATCTACATGGCCCATTTACGAACTTAACCTGCCTACTGGCAAAATATACATGTGTGCAAAATTTTTGCCTTTTATCTCAATTTGTTCGAAAGATAGCGTGATTACCACAGACAGACAGACGGACAGACATACACACAGACGGGCAGACGGACATGGCTAAATCGTCTTAGAATATTACGCTGATAAAGAATATATATACTTTGTTGGGTCTAAAATTTGTATTTCGAGGAGTTACAATCGGAATGACAAAATTAATATACCCTCCATAGTATGATGGAGGGTATAATAAAAAGTAATGGCGTTAGACTTTGTTGCAGTTTTTATTTCACCCTGTATTTTGCAATATATGCGGTGTTTTGAATATGAACATCAATGTAACGGTCAGAAGTGATATTTTCCTGTAATTGTGATTTCGCCAGGATAAAAAATATTCGCGGTTTAGTGGAAAAATTTGGTATATTTTACATAAAAGTTTTGGTCTATTTTACCCGCTAAATATGGTCCGATGATCAACCAAATTTGACAGTTTTCTGGCATGGGCTGAACTATCCATTAAGAAATTCATATGCGAAAATTGAAACAATCCCGGTAAATAATGTCGCTAAAATCATCAAAATACCGAATATCGGTGAGTACAATACATGGCCCATTTTCGGTTTTGTGCTGCAGTATATATTACGAACTTCAAATACCAAATATGGAACGATTCCCGTAAATAATGTCGATAAAATCATCAAAATACCGAATATCGGGGGTACAGTTATATGGGGGCTATACGAAGACGTGAACCTGCATAGAAAATTTTCTGTCTTAGGCTGTTGCATCCATTACGAACTTCAAATGCCAAATTTGAAACAATTCTGGTGAATAATGTCGCTAAAATCATCAAAATACCGAATTTCGGGATGTACCGTTATATGGGGACTATATCATAACTTGGATCTACATGGCCCATTTACGAACTTAACCTGCCTACTGGCAAAATATACATGTGTGCAAAATTTTTGCCTTTTATCTCAATTTGTTCGAAAGATAGCGTGATTACCACAGACAGACGGACAGACATACACACAGACGGGCAGACGGACATGGCTAAATCGTCTTAGAATATTACGCTGATAAAGAATATATATACTTTGTTGGGTCTAAAATTTGTATTTCGAGGAGTTACAATCGGAATGACAAAATTAATATACCCTCCATAGTATGATGGAGGGTATAATAAAAAGTAATGGCGTTAGACTTTGTTGCAGTTTTTTATTTCACCCTGTATTTTGCAATATATGCGGTGTTTTGAATATGAACATCAATGTAACGGTCAGAAGTGATATTTTCCTGTAATTGTGATTTCGCCAGGATAAAAAATATTCGCGGTTTAGTGGAAAAATTTGGTATATTTTACATAAAAGTTTTGGTCTATTTTACCCGCTAAATATGGTCCGATGATCAACCAAATTTGAACGCTTCTGCCCAGTCGTAATCTCAACTCCATGCAAAATTCCACGCGATTTGTCAATAATTGTGGCATGTAGGGCAACAGAAAAATCAAGTCTTTTTTCTGTTTTTTGGTCCATTTTAAGCCCTATATATTTTGCGATCACCTCCAAAAATAATAGGGTTCTATTCTGACCTTTACTCCACCTCCATTTTAAATTTCGTGAGGATCCCCCATAATTGCGATCTGTAGCTTGATTACAAATTAACATGGACAGACGGACGGACAAAAATAGCTAGATCGACTCAGCTCGGCGAGATAGGAAGATCCATATATACTTTCCTATGTGGGAAGCCAATATTTCGACGTGTTACATAATTTTTGGCCCAATCAAACTTATAATACCCCCAACACAAAGTGCTGTAGGTTATATATATATAATATAACATTCCTCAACTACAAACCCAAAGAAACCCAAATGCCAAAGATCTCAACATTTCTATCCCTTGATAACCTTGAGGTTTTTGAAAACCTCAGAGATTGTCTGGCTAGAAAATCTCTTTTTTATTTTCATTTACTAAAACAGTCTACCTTGAATTTAAATCAAATACTTTTAATTCTTCATTTATATACGAAAAACATTCAAACACGTGTGTGGTTACACACTTTACTACAACAAAAGCACTCTCAGACACTATCCTAAATCCACACACACACACACTCACATAAACGAACAAAGTTTGCATTTCATAAAAATAGAAATGATTTTAGGTTTCAACAGTTGTACAGGGGAATGAAGAGGAACTCATAAAAAACTTTTCTTTGGAATGGAGATAGTAATTAAAATTAAATTCCAATTCAGTCTGGAAGCTTTGAAGACTCCTCCTTTACAAATGGCTAATTTTGATGATGATTGAGATGAAACATTTTAAATACTGGGTTAAGTCTTGTCTATGCTGTGGTTTTATGGGAATTTCTGACAATTTAACAGAAATTAAAAAGTTTGCAAAATTTTTTTGTTAATTTCAACCAGAAATATGATAACAAAAGTTGGGGGTCATTTGTGGTATTTCAATTTGAATAGCTTAAATAAAAACTGTATTAACTATTCAAGGATAAAGTGACAGTCACACTAAATAAAAATCTAAATTGCCAGATGTCTTCTAAGGGAACGCCGAACGAATTTTTAATCTTGCTTACGAATATTTTTTCTCATAGGCTGTAGTACCCACTACGAACTTCAAAGACCAAATTTGAAATAATTCCGGGGAATAATGTCGCTAACATCATCAAAGTACCGAATATCGGGAGTACCCTTATATGGAGGATATGCGAAAACGTCAACCTACCTCCATTTTTTTTTTGACATAGGTTATAGCAGCCTTTTCGAACTTTAAATACGTAATTTGTTACAATTCCGGAGAATAATGTCGCACAAACCCAAAAAATACCTAGTATGGGGAGGTACCATCAAATGGGGGCTATATGAAGACGTGGACCTGCATACAACAATTTTTTGTCATAGGCTGTAGCATATATTACGAACTTCAAATACGAAATTTGAAATAATTCCATTAAATAATGTCGATAAGATCATGAAAATACCGAATATCGGGAGGTACCGTTATAAAGCGGCTATACGAAGAAGTGGACCTGCATACGAAATTTTTTCCATAGATTGTAGTAACCATTTAGATCTCCCAATACGAAATTTGAAACGATTCCGGTGAATAATGTTGCTGAAAGCATCAAAATACCGAATATCTGGAGCTACCCTTATGTGGGGGCTATACGGAGACGTGGACCTGCATACAGAAATGTTTTGTCATAGGCTGTAGCACCTATTACCAACTTCAAATAGAAAATTTGAAATAATTCCCTCAAATAATGTCGCGAAAATCATGTGGGGTTATGTGGGGCTATACGAAAACGTGGATCGACATGCCCCATTTACGAATTTAACCTGCCTACTGGTAAACTATGTGTGTATGCAAAATTGTAGCCTTTTATCTCAATTCGTCGAAGGATAACGTGATTACGAAAGCCAGACGGACATCGCTAGATCGTCTTAGAACTTTACGCTGATCCAAAATATATATACTTTTTAGGGTCTATTATAAATATTTCGAGGAGTTACAAACGGAATGACAAGTTTAATATACCCTCTATGGATGATGGAGGGTATAAAAATATATCGGAGCCGAGTTCCAAAAAATGGAAACGTATATCCCGAAATTCACTCCATTTGGGCTGATAATAGCAATTATTTGCACAATAAATCTGAAATCGGATCAAATGTATTTAGGAGCTCTATCCGATTCTTAGCCAATCTCGATAAAATTTGGCAAAGATATTTCCGAACTCTATAAGATATCTGGTAACAAATATCATTGCTGTCAAATGGATACACCTAATTGGATGAAATATAAATGGCCATACCTGAAGCGTTTTTTTTTTTTTTTGAATTCGATGTACTTGCTTCCAAACTGAATTCGATCGGATGTACCAAAATTCAGGACTTGTGGACTAATATTTGTCATTTGGTGCACTATTAGCCCGAAATTGGTTGAAGATATATATGGGAACTATATCCAAATCTGAACTGATTTTGATAAAATTTGGCAGAGGTATTTCTGGGGTGTATCTGATATTTGATACCAAATATCATTGTTGTGAAGTGCTTTTTACGCATGTGAGGGACTTCAACGCCAAATCGGATGAAACGATTTTTACTGAATTTGATGTACTTGCTTCTAAACTGAATTCGGTTTCATGTGCCAAAATTCAGATCATTTGGACTCATATTAGCCCGAAATCGGTTGAAGATATATGGGAGCTACATCTAAATTTGATCCTAAATTTGGGCCAAACAAATTTTATTTCGAAAATTTCATCTCAATCGGATAATAAATGCGACTTGAATCTTGTTTACAAGAAGACATGGGCGGACGTACGACAGACGAACTGACATGCATAAATCGACTCAGAAAGTGATTCTATGAAGATCCTCAAAATTAAGTACATAAAGACAAACCAATATGTGGTGTAGGGTATAAAAACACACAAATATTACTCTTGTCGTAGTTGGTGTCTATTCCACGCGTCCCTACTGTATGTGAAAATGTTATGCACCATAAAGTTAAACTACAGATCTTTCTATAAATTTTTAGGATATTTTTTGTGTTTCCGATATTTTTAGTTTATTTTCAAACTTCTAATTATTGAGTGATGAAAATGAAAAATATTATTTGTTGGTATTTCAAATTAGCCACAATAATAAAATAATTCATACCGGCAGTCTAGACTTCAGTATTTCATTGTCTCATTTCACAAAAATTCCTTGACTAAAGTTATTTTTATATGACACCCAATTATGTGTCATTTAAATTGAACACCCGATATTTTGCGTGTAATTTTTAATTTATATACGAAAGTGTGAAATTTTGGCTAGGAAAATCCTTTGTGTGGGAAATTTGCGTCATTTTCCTTTTGTTCGCTTGCGGTCATTCACAGTCTAACAAGGTGCATGAAATTAAGTTGGTTTTTGTTCTTGGGGTTCATTGGACTCTATGCCAGATTGAAAATAGAAAATAGTTCCAAAATTAGATTTTAGGTTTCTTATTTAAATTTCGTTTAAATATTATTGAACATAAGTAAGAAAATGTTTAAAATGAACAAATTCAGTAAGATCTACATGCCCAGACATAATTGCAAGTGTTCTGTTTTAAAATAACGAGTCTGATGTATTTTCAAATTGTTAATACAAAATCTCTTTAAAATCAAACAAGAATCCACTATAACTAAAATTGACAAAAAAAGCATTTTAAATGACGTTCAACAAATCATATGCCGACCATGTTGCATAATTTATGGGGAATATGTCTACAATCATCAAAATGAGCAGCTCCCAATACGCCATGACATGATGGTGATTTCCATAACACACCTACACTCAAGCATGTATATGTGTACATAAATATTTATTCGTATGTTACACATGTGCAAAATTACCGAAAACATGATGGGCCATTGAAATTTATTTGGAAAGCAAATAATTACTCGGTGACCACGTAAAACTGTAGTCAGTTTGTAAATTGCTGGTTACATCAAAATCATTAAATTTAATGGTTATTAAAAAATATCAAATGGAAAAAATATAGAAATTTTAATATTACTAATAATGTAAATTTTTGTAAAAAGTCAATCTATGCACCCATTGAAAAGCTGTGCATTCTAGAGGAAATATGTCGAAAGTGTTACGGATTTAATTTTATTGCCTAGCTTTGAGTACTTATTCAGGACTCTTGCAGTAGAATCCTTGAAGAATTTCCGTAGAGTATTTATAAAAATCCCTCGCAGAATATCCTTGAAGATATCTTTGTAGCTTCCTTCTTAAGGACTTATTAAGGACTCTCGCGGTAATTTTCTTCAATATCCTCGCATGAAAACTTATTACGGTCTCTTGAATTATGTAGTTTCTTTATATGTCCTTGTGGTGTCTTGTTTTAGGATTTTTGAGGTCCCTGACCGGAATATCCTTTTAGTCTATACATATACATATCGATGCCTCTTGTATATCCAGCAATGACCATTCCTATATCCTTGTGAGGACTCAAGACAGGACTGGTCTCCGAACTAGCAAATACAGCTATTATTATTGCGGCTTATTAAGATTTTTTGCAGTAGTATCCTCGCATATCCTTGTAGAACTTTGCTTTTGCAGTATTATCTATTGCTTGAGTACTTATTCAGGTCTCTTGCAGTGTAATACTTGAAGAAGTTTTTATAAAAATTCTTCGCAGTGGTATCCTTAAATATCCTCGCAGAACTTTTCATTTGTGCTCATTAAAGTATTTTCCAGCAGTTCTCTTGTATATTTTGTTACGTTGCTTGAGTATCATATCCTTATAGTGCCCTGCTTGAGGGCTTATTAAGGCCTCTTGCAGTAGTTTCCATGAATATCCTATCAGAACCATGCATGAGTACTTTTTAAGGTCTTTTACACCAATTTCCTTGCATATCGTTGTTGTGTCTTGCTGGAATATTTTTCAGGTCCTTTTGGATTATATCGAGTACCTATTAAGGTATATTGTATCATTCCCTGTTCTCTTAGAAAATCGATTCAGTACTTACTAAGGTCATTCGTGAAAGTATCCTTCTATATCCTCTTAGTTCTTTGCCTGTGTACGCATCGTTCTTGTTGAATATCCAGTAATGACCTTTTCTATATCCTTGTAAGGGTTCAAGAATTTAGCCGACTTATTAAGATCTCTTGCAGTAGTATTCTTACATATCCTTGTAAAACTTTGCTTGAGTACATCTGAATGTACATTGCAGTAGTTTCTATTCTTGCCCTTGTAGAGTTTTGTTTGAGTACTTCTTAAGGTATCTTGCAGTAGAATCCTTAAAGAAGTTTTCTTGTGGATTTATAAGGATCCTTCTCAGTAGTATCCTTGCAGAACTGTACATTGGTTCCTATTAAAATCTCCTACAGTAGTTTCCTTGCATATCCTTATAGCATTGATTGAGTATCTATATAGGTCTCTCGCAGTAGTATCCTTGTATATCCCTGTAGCGCCCTTCTTGAGTGGTTATTAAAGCCTAGCAGTAGTTTCCATGAATAGTCTTTCAGAAACATGTATGAGTATTTATTTAGTTCTCTTGCGGTAGTTTCCTTACATTTCCTTCCTGTCCTGCATGAGTATTTCTAAGGCCTCTACCCGGAGTATCCTTGCATATTCCTGTAGTCTAGAGAGAGAGAACTTATTATTGCCTGTCATTTTAGAACATCTCCTGAGTATTTATTAATGTCAGTAAGCATCCTTTCAATACTTTTAGATCCTTACGTAAAATTGTCTCTAGAAATTGTCTCCATCAACTTAGATAAGTGACACGTTTTAACTAATCATGCGCTATCCTACCTAAGAGTACTTATCCTGATCTTTGAGTCCTTGATCCTGATACATCATTAGTATTCTTGCATATCGCCTTGTTTGAGTACTTATTAAGGTCTTTTGAAGTACTATCCTTGCATCTCCTAGTAATGGCTTTATCCATATTCTTGTGTGGACTCAAATCTCTGGACTACAAAATATAGATATTCTTATTGCGGTCTGTGACGGGGAAAGTCACTTGTTCATTTCCGCCACATACTAATGACCAAGTTCGCCCTGAATTATCGATTGGAATCCATGTTGTTGTTCTCGAAATAAGATCAAAACAAATTACTGTTTAAGGTCTTTTATAGTAATATCCTTGCATATCCAGTAATGGACTTTCCCATATCCTTGTGAGGACTCGAGTCTCTGGACTACCAGAGTTTTTGTAAGCCGTCTACGGTTCCGCGTCCCAAATGCTTTGTAGACGAGTTTTCGTTCGAAATCTACCAAATTGCATCCGAAGTGATAAAAAGTCGAATTTTCGCAAACCATCTACGGTTTCGCGCCAGAAATACTACGAAGACCACAAGGACAAGTTTAGTAAGCACCTACTACTCCGTTGAGAAATAGGAATCTAAAAAGGCTTCACGGCACCAGAATTTGGTCGTCCAACGAGGAGTCCACCGAAGACCCTTCGGATGGCGTTTCGGAAAATTTCCCACATCGCTACTCGACCATCCAGCATCAAGAACCGGATCAGTTTTCAAAATATCACGATCAGTTACAAAAAGCCCCGAGTAGTGTTTCAGTGGAAGAGAAATGTTAGGTCTCAAAGAACAGAGCGCGTCATAACGTCCCCGCGAGAACCTTCCCAGGTTTCTTTCTTAAAAAGCCCTTGCGTTCCTTATTCTGGTACCGGGACTCCATCCTACAAAACTCTTATCTTCCTTATACTGGTCACTGGCCCTAACAATTTTTTAAAACAGACTCTTGCCTCCGTAACTGTATTAAAAATATTTGCAACAAGTAAAAAGAAACAGCTAAGTTCGGTCGGACTTTTAATATTGATGGAAGGAAATTGAATTTTTTCAAAGAAAAAAAAGAATTGTCAAAAAATACCGCTTCAAATAAAATCGTTATATGGGAGCTATACGAAAGCGTGGACCGTCATAAGTAATTTTTTGTGTGGGCTATAGTATATGTCGCTAAAATTATGAAAATATCGAATACCGTGACGTATAGTTATATGAGGTCTATACGAACACGTGGACCGACATGACCTATTGGACATGGAACTTAACCGCAAAATATAAACTTGTCTACAATTGTAGCTTTCTATCTCAATTCTTTCGAAAGATACAACAGACAAGAACGGATACAACAGAGGATAGAAAGACAGACGGGCATCGCTAAATCGACTCAGAGTTTTTCGCTGATCCAGATTGTGTATACTTTGCAGGTCTAACATGAGTTTTTCGGGGAGTAAAAAACGAAATGGCAGTGAATTGTGGAGGGTATAGAAATATGCTACTTTTGGCCTCTTCACCAACTAAAAATTATTCAATCCTCATTCAAAATTATAAGTTTCTACCCTCCATACCACGTATGTTGCAGAGTATAAAATCTACTAAAAACTAAAACAAGTAAAAAAGCTGTATGTTCGGCTGGGCCGAACTTTTAATACCCACCACCATTTGGTACTGATTTAGCAATTTCCAAAAAAAAAAAAAAATAAAATTCGTTTCAAATTCTGTTAAAATCTTAAAAATACCGAATGACTATACGACGACGTAGACCTGCATAGGCAAATTTTGTCATAAGTTATTACAACATTTAAATGCGAAACTTGAAGAAAAATCTGTTTATGATGTAGCTAAAATCATCAAAATACTGAATATAGGGGGTATCGTTATATGGGGGCTATACGAAGGCGTGGACCTGCACAGGCAATTTTTGGCATGGGCTGAAGTATCCATTACGAACTTCACATGTGAAATTTGAAACAATCCCGGTAAATAATGTCGCTAAAATTATCAAAATACCACATATCGGGGGGTACGGTATATGGGGGCTATACGAAGACGTGGACCATTTTCTGTTTTATACTGCAGTATCTATTGCGAACTTCGAATACCAAATTTAAAAAGATTCCGGTAAACAATGTAGCTAAAATCATCAAAATACCGAATATCAGGGGGTACTGTTATATGGGGGCTATATGAGGACGTGGACCTACATGGCTCATTTTTTGACTTAGGATGTAGTATCCATTACGAACTTCAAATGCCAAATTGAAAACAATTCCGGTGAATAATGTCGCTAAAATCATCAAAATACCGAATATCGGGAGGTACCCTTATATGGGGGCTATATGATAACTTGGACCTACATGGCCCGTTTACGAACTTAACCTGCCTACTGGCAAAATATACATGTGTGCACAATTTTAGCCTTATATCTCAATTTGTTCGAAAGATAGCGTGATTACAACAGACAGACACACAGACGGGCAGACGGACATTGCTAAATCATCTTAGAGTTTTACGCTGATCAAGAATATATATACTTTGTTGGGTCTGACATGAGTATTTCGAGGAGTTACAAACGGAATGACAAAATAAATACCCTCCATAGTATGGTGGAGGGTATAAACATATTCATATGTTTACACTTTAAGCTTACCAATAGTTAACCAACAACTTGTACACAATGCACAGCTCTTCAAATACCCAGAAATCATTGCTGCATAATTTGAGGATTTTTCATACACACACTTAAAGACATAACTTAATTTTATTCGAATGTAAGAAATGTTTTATGCTCTTCATATTGTAAACATCATCTTGGAATGATGACGATGATGTATTCATATGAGCTTCAAGATTAGGGGTATTCAACATCATTACTCAAATCTTACAAAAATTTAATATCTTCTTTAAAAAAATGCGTTCAACTTTGAATACCCCTACTTCATAAATAGCATTTGCAATAAGGCATTCATCCATCCACATATCCCGCCATCCATCCCTTCCATTCTTACATTGCCTTGACTGAAATTTCGTATGGAAATGAGCTACAATTGAAATCGACGAATATTCACAATTCTGTGAATTGCTAAACGCCAGGACGGATAAATGGTTGGATGGATGACTGGCTGGTTGGTTGTCTGACTGCCTGCCTGCCTTCCTGCTTGAATGGATGCATGAATACATTACGCAATGCATTTAACAGATGAAGAGTCATAACAACGTTAGAAGCTATGTTGATGCGTTGCGTAGCATTGTGACGTAAGGGGAGAACAACTAGTGTTAATTCCAACCATACCGCTCGCTGTGTCAACCCCATTCGATATTCAACTGCAGCGCCCCACAATAGTCAAGTGATGAATGTGTCTGACTTTGTTGTTTTCCACTCGAAATGCATTTGCCGCCATCCAGCGTGTCCTCAAAGCATCGACTTCGATGCTCGATAATGTTTAATGTTGCATGGTAATCGAATCGTTCCATAAATCATCAATATCTCCTAGCTATGGAGATAGAACGAGAATTGCACTGTTGAATGAAACCCGTACACAGATGTTGACTTGTTTGCATTATTAACAATGGATAACTTTAATTGGCTAATGGAGCGTAATTGATTTTTGTAAACTAAATATTTATGTTAACACAAAATGTTTACATAAAATGAATATAGTGTTTGATCTGACTTGAGTGTTATTGAGAAACTTGTTCGATTCGTGATAGCAAATAAAAGGAATGAAATTCCACCAACCTTTATCGCAAAGTCAAAATTAACATTTTTCTCCGGTTCTGGCCCACAATGCCAAACCATTGAAAATTTAAGGAAATAATGGACAACCTATTAGAAAACAAGTAAGCAAAGGCTATAGTCGTGCGGGGCCGACCATGTGATACCCTACAACACTACAATATGTGAGAAGCCCCTCATGTCCAAATCCAGTTTGGAAGATTTCGCTTTTGAAATTATGTCACGGAGCACTGCCCAGATATTACCCTTAGCAATTTGAAGCCCTTCTGAGCCTAACCCTACCTTTGTCAAAAATTTCTTGAGGATCGAACGATAATTGCAATCTGTATATAAATAATAACCCCAACCTGTGTTGTAAAGTGCAAAAATATTACAAAATATACACTTCAATATTATAAGTCAAATTAAAAATTCGCATGCGATAAAAATATGAAAAAAAAAAAATATCACAAAATACTACAAAATCTATATTAATACCACTATTGGCATATTATTCTGTGATTTTTTTTAGATTTTGTCAAGAGGGCATTCGGAATTCTTGAGATATAAGCATTCTAACTAACATCCCAATCCTTTGTATATACACATTGTATATATTTCGCTATATATATCCGATATATTATATTAAAAATATTCACGGTTTAATAGCAAATTTGACTTTTATTTAACACAAATGTTCTTGCCTATTCCACTCACTAAATATTACCCGATGACCATCAAAATTGGAAGGTTTCTGCCCAGCCCTATGCTCTAGCCCCATGCTAACTTTCGCGTCGGTTGGTCTATAATTGCGACCTGAAGAGCAACTGCAAAATCAGGAATTTTTTCAGTTTTTGGTCCATTTCAATCCCTAAATATTATGCGATCATCTCCTCCATTCTAAATTTCGTGAAGATCGGACCATAATTACGACCTGTAGAGTGATTACAAATTAACATGGACAGACGGACGGACGGACATACATAGCTAGATCGACTCAGCTCAGCGAGATAGGAAGACCCATATATACTTTCCTATGTGGGAAATCAATATTTCGAGGTGTTACATAATTTTTGGCCCAATAAAACTTATAATACCCCCAACACATGGTGTTGTAGGGTATAAAATGGATTTTTTACAGCAGATCATTAGAAAATAAAATTCCAAACAAGTAAGTAAAGGCTACAGTCGAGCGGGGCCGACCGTTGAATACCCTACAACACTATAATAAACCATACAGTTTATATAGGCGAAGTACTCGACAGAATTCCACAAGATATTGTGACAAATAATTAAAGAAAACCATCAGGTTTCGTTCTCTAATTTTCCAAAAATTACAACTTAATCTAATTTGCACATTTCCAATTTATTGGTAGATGTTGCACTTAAATGGTCTTCCTAGATCCGGAACCAATATTTCCCAAACACCTATAATCTCTCAGAAGTGGCAAAAGATTAACATTTATTATTGGTTTTTGACTGAATCGCATCTATATGAGATACAGACATTTGACTATATTCTTCAACGAAATAGTCAGAAGTGCGTCTTTCCTGTATTTGTGAATTCTCCAAAAAGTCTCTGGAATGGACATTTTCGTATTTTGTCTACAAAAGTTGACAAACTATTTCACACATTGAATATTTTTGGATGGCCATTAGAAACTGCTTGTCTTTTGCAATGTGCGGTAACCCCCATTCAAATGTGCTTGAGGATCGGGCGATAATTACGACCTGCCGACAATTTTGCGGCTTTTTGGTCCATTTCAACCCCTAAATATATGGCGATCATCTCCAAAAAGAGAAGGCTTCTATTCTGACCCTCATCTTATCCTCATGCAAAATTTCGTAAGGATCGGGCCATAAATGCGATCTGTATATGATATTCTGATGTCATAACTACTTAGTTTTGTTAGCTGTAGAAATATTACCAAATGTTTAATTCAAAATGAAAATATGCCAAAAATATGACAAAATTGAAAAAATATGAGAAAATTTTACAAAATCAATATTTTCATCTTTAGAGAGATATTTTTATGCGATTTTTTAGAAGTTTTTTCTTTCCTGCCAAGAGGCCATTCTGAATTAATGAGAACTGTCGAAATCAGTTCAGCCGTTCTCGACATATAAGAGATCTTTCAAGCATATCTTCTTTGATAAACATATATATCGCACATATTTTGCTATATATCCGATTTGTTGGATGTTAACATCAATGTAAAAATCAGAAGTAACCTTGTCATGGCTTTGGATTTCGCCGGGATTTAAAATATTCGCGGTTTAATATAAAATTTTGAATTTTTTCAACACAAAAGGTATGGTCTATTTTACCCGCTAAATATTATCCGATGACCACCCAAATTGGTAGGCTTCTTCCCCGTCCTAAACTCTAGCTACATGCGAAATTCCGCGTCGATTGGTCTATAATTGCGACCTGTATAGCTACTGCAAAATCCGACATTTTTTCAGTATTTGGTCCATTTCAACCCCTAAACATTTGGCGATTATCTCAAAAAGAAATAGGGTTCTATTCTGGCCCAACCCCGACCTCCATTCCAAATTTCGTGAAGATCGGGCCATAATTGCGACCTGTAGAGTGATTACAAATTAACATGGACAGACGGACAGACGGACAGACGGACGGACGGACATACATAGCTAGATCGACTCAACTCGGCGAGCTAGGATGATCCATATATACTTTCCTATGTGGGAAACCAATATTTCGTGGTGTTACATAATTTTTGGCCCAATCAAACTTATAATACCCCCAACACATAGTGTTGTAGGGTATAAAAAGCACAATTATGGCTTGCAAACACTCTAATTTTTTTACTCAGTCCCTGTTGGTCCTTCCGAAAAATATTCCTCAATAAAATCCTCTAAATAGCGACAATAGGCTTTAGAGCGGTTATAGTTTGCTTTAGAATGCATGATATTACTTGGAGAAAGGTTTATATTAAAACCAGTAAAGAAAGTCCTAAAGTCGGGCGGGGCCGATTTTATGATACCCTACACCACTTTGCCAATTTAGTAGAGCTCCACATAACAATCAAAAGTTTTTATGGGAGAATTCAATCATACACGCTATGATTATAATTGTAATTTAAAGTTCACAGGACTAAATATGCCGAAGCATTTTTATACCCTCCACCAAAAAAGGTATGGAGGGTATATTAAGTTCGTCATTCCGTTTGTAACTCATCGAAATAATAATAAGTCTAAACGAATTAAGATAGGAAGCTAAAATTTTGCACAGATCTCTCTTTTGTTCGAAGATGGGCTATATCGGTCCACGATATCGTATAGCCCCCATATAACGGTACCCCCGATATTCGGTATTTTGATGATGTTAACCACATTTTTCAATGGAATTGTCTGAAAATCCACACAAGTAGTTCCTTGTGGGTACTTTATACCTCGGCAGAGAATTATCTATATAGGTCCACAATATCGTATAGCCCCCATATAACGGTACCCCACAGTATTCGGTATGTTGATGATTTTACCCACATTTTTCAATGGAATTGTTTGAAAATCCACACAAGGAGTTCCTTGTGGGTACTTTATACCTCGGCAGAGAATTGTCCATACAGGTCCACGATATCGTATAGCCCCCATGTAACGGTACCCCCACGGTATTCGGTATTTTGATGATTTTACCCACATTTTTCAACGAAGTTGTCTGAAAATCCACACAAGGAGTTCCTTGTGGGTACTTTATACCTTGGCAGAGAATTATCTATATAGGTCCACAATATCGTATAGCCCCCATATAACGGTACCTCCCGATATTCGGTATTTTTATGATTTTACCCACATTTTTCAACAGAATTGTCTGAAAATCCATACAAGGAGTTCCTTGTGAGTACTTTACACGCAGACATAGATTTGCTAAAATTTTGCACAGATCTCTCTTTTGTCTGCAGGCAGGTCAAGTTCGAAGATGGGCTATATCGGTCCACAATATCGTATATCCCCCCATATATCGGCACCTTCCTATATTAGATATTTTAAAGATTTTAAAAGAAATTTTATTGGATTTTATTTTTTTTGAAAATTTTCTAATTCGTTCCAAATGGCGGAGGGTATTCGGCCCGGTCGAACTTACTGCTTTATTACTTGTTATCTTTTAAATTCGGACTTGTATTGCCCATTTGATGCAAAATTAATTTGAAATCCGATAAAGATATATATGGGAGCTATATCCAAATCTGAAATGATCTCGATAAAATTTGACAAAGATATTGCTGTATTTGATATATTTCCCTGAATACCGTTGTTACGGAGTGCATATTACGGCTGCGGGTAACAAATACAACAAATCGGATGAACAGTATATATGGGAGCTATAGCTATATCTGAACCGATCTTCACCAAATTTGGCAAACTAGCTTCTAGATCGCATGTGCCAAATTCCATCCCATTTGGGCAAATATTAGACGTTTGGTGCACAATAAAAGTTAAATCGACCGATCTCTATAAAATTTAGCAAATGTATTTCTGAGGTGTATTTGATATATTTCCCCAAATATTGTTGTTACAGAGTGCATATTACGGCTGTGGGTAACAAATATAACAAATCGGATGAACAATATATATGGGAGCTATAGGTATATCTGAACCGATCAAATTTGACATACTTATTTTCAGGCTTAATTTGGTTGTATGTGCAAAATTTCCTACTATTCGGGCTGATATTACACGTTTGGTGCACAATAAAAGGCAAATCGGACGAAGATATATATGGGAGCTATATCTAAATTTTTACCCATTATCTTCAATTTCAAAAGGGTTCGTCCTTGGGCCAAACAAATGTTGTTTGGAAATTTCATCTCTACCGGATAATAAACATGGAAAGACGGACGGGCGGATGGACAGACGGACTGATATGCATAATTCTACTCAGAAAGTGATTCTATAGAGATCCTCAAAAGTAATTATGTGTCTATCTCGCTTCCTTATCCATGTTAGAAAGAAATGCACAAAAACATAATACCCTTACCACTATGTGGTGTAGGGTATAAAAATATGCATCGGAGCCGAGTGGCATAAAATGGAAACGTACCTCCCGAAATTGACTCTATTTGGCCTGATATTAGCCATTATTTGCACAATAAACCTGAAATCGGATAAAGGATATATAGCCCCCTATATAATCTAATCTTAGCCAATCTCCATAAAATGTGGCAAAAGTATTTCCGAGCTTTATAAGATATCTGGTAACAAATATCATTGTTGTCGAATGCACATTACGAATGTGAGGGACTTAAACACGATATCGGATGAAACATATATAAGGAAGCTATAGCTACATCTGAACCGATCCTCTAAAAATATGATTTAATTGCTTCTAGACTGAATTCGTTCGGATGTACCAAAATGTAGGACTTTTCGACAGATATCGGCCCATGGGTGCACAATCAACCCGAAATTGGTTGAAGATATTCATAGGAGCTATATCCAAATCAAAACCGATCTTGATAAAATTTGGCAGAGGTATTTCCAAACTCCAATTGGAAATACCTCCAACTGCGAATTTGAGGGACTTATGCACATATATATGGGAGCTATAGCTATATCAGAACCGATTTTCTCCGAATTCGATGCACTTGCGTTTAGACTGAATTCGGTCGGATATGCAAAAATGCAGGTCATTTGGACTGTTATTGACTATTTGTTGCACAATTAAGACGAAATAAATTGAAGATATATATGGGAGTTTAAAACTCCAAATCGGATGAAACATATGTATTGTAATGTTATAGGTGTATAGTCCCCGACGACTATAGCCTTTGCTTACTTGTTTTTATTTAAAAAAGTTGTGGAAACAGTCAACTGATTTTGCGGTGAATTTACTTAGATCTAGTTATCTTTTTGTCTCTTAATAGGGTTCTCTTGCGTTTTTACCCGATTATTAATGGGAAAATCTAAACTTTATATAAAATTATCCACTCTCCTTAAAAATCAGCTTAAAGTTACTTGCTTGATGCTACGGTCAACATCAACATTGTCTTATTAAATAAACTTATATATTTCCCTCTATAAATTTTTCATTCGTCACGTTTCGACATTTCCTTAAAAAATGGATAAAAATCATGTTATCTAAAGCTTTTTCTCTCTATCTGAAACTGTGTCATAACATCAAATTGAAATTCCCTTACATCAACCAACATTAAACAGGAATCTCTGGCGATATGTAATGTTATTTGCATATGTATGCGTGTGTCCACATTGCCGTGTCGGTCGCTACAACATGTTGGTCCCAATGCAATGTGATGCCATGTGTTGTACAGCGGTTTGACTTTAGTCATAACTCATGTTACAACACCCGCTACCGTGGCGTTCTTGGCGAGTCCTGCATAAATTCAAATGAGAAAAAAAATTAAAGTGTACACAAAAAGGATATACTATAAAATTAATAATAAATTAGTAGTCGAGTAGTTGAATTACATGTGTAGCAGAGAGAGAGCGACTTTTTCGAAATAACATTTGTAATGTACATTGTATGTGATATGCAAATATACATAAACCTCCATTATTTATTTCAATATAATTAGTAAAAAAACATGATAATATTTATATATTATTTTGAAATTGAATAAAAATATTAATAAATAATTTGAAAGAGGAAAAATAGCATACTTTAAAATGGCCATAACTCCTTAAATATTGACATTTCGGGGTTTTTAGGCTATTATTTGTGATCACTTTTATAAAGAGGAAAAATAGCATACTTTAAAATGGCCATAACTCCTTAAATATTGAAATTACTGGGTTTTTAGCTATTATTGTGATCACTTTTGGAAAGAGGAAAAATAGCATACTTTAAAATGGCCATAACTCTCTAAATATTGACATTTCGGGGTTTTTAGCTATTATTTGTGATCACTTTTTGAAAGAATAAAAATATCATACTTTAAAATGTCCATACTCCTTAAATATTGGCATTTCGGGGTTTTTAGCTATTATTTGGTGATCACTTTTGGAAAGAGGAAAAATAGCATACTTTAAAATGCCATAACTCCTTAAATATTGACATTTCGGGGTTTTAGCTATTATTTGTTATCACTTTTTGAAAGAGGAAAAATAGCATACTTTAAAATGTCCATAACTCCTTAATATTGACATTTCGGGGTTTTTAGCTATTATTTGTGATCACTTTTTGAAAGAGGAAAAATAGCATACTTTAAAATGGCCATAACTCCTTAAATATTGACATTTCGGGGTTTTTAGCTATTATTTGTGATCACTTTTATAAAGAGGAAAAATAGCATACTTTAAAATGGCCATAACTCCTTAAATATTGGAAGATTACGGGGTTTTTAGCTATTATTTGTGATCACTTTTTGAAAGAGGAAAAATAGCATACTTTAAAATGGCCATAACTCTCTAAATATTGACATTTCGGGGTTTTTAGTAGCTATTATTGTGATCACTTTTGAAAGAATAAAAATATCATACTTTAAAATGGCCATAACTCCTTAATATTGACATTTCGGGGTTTTTAGCTATTATTTGTGATCACTTTTTGAAAGAGGAAAAATAGCATACTTAAAATGGCCATAACTCCCTTAAATAGTGACATTTCGGGGTTTTTAGCTATTATTTGTTATCACTTTTTGAAAGAGGAAAAATAGCATACTTTAAAAATGTCCATAACTCCTTAAATATTGACATTTCGGGGTTTTTAGCTATTATTTGTGATCACTTTTTTGAAAGAGGAAAAATAGCATACTTTAAAATGGCCATAACTCCTTAAATATTGACATTTCGGGGTTTTTGAAAGAGGAAAAATAGCATACTATAAAATGGCCATACTCCTTGACAATATTGAAATTTCGGGGTTTTTAGCTATTATTTGTGATCACTTTTTGAAAGAGAAAAATAGCATACTTTAAAACGGCCATAACTCCTTAAATATTGACATTTCGGGGTTTTAGCTATTATTTGTGATCACTTTTTGAAAGAGGAAAAATAGCATACTTTAAAAATGGGCCATAACTCCTTAATATTGACATTTCGGGTTTTTAGCTATTATTGTGATCACTTTTTGAAAGAGGAAAATAGCATACTTTAAAATGGCCATAACTACCTTAAATATTGACATTTCGGGGTTTTTAGGCTATTATTTGTGATCACTTTTGAAAAGAGGAAAAAATAGCATACTTTAAAATGGCCATAACTCCTTAAATATTGACATTGTCGGGGTTTTTAGCTATTATTTGTGATCACTTTTTGAAAGAGGAAAATAGCATACTTTAAAATGGCCATAACTCCTTAAATATTGACATTCGGGGTTTTTAGCTATTATTTGTGATCACTTTTTGAAAGAGGAAAAATAGCATACTTTAAAATGGCCATAACTCCTTAAATATTGACATTTTGGGGTTTTTAAGCTATTATTTGTGATCACTTTTTGAAAGAGGAAAAATAGCATACTTTAAAATGGCCATAACTCCTTAAATATTGACATTTCGTGGGTTTTTAGCTATTATTTGTGATCACTTTTGAAAGAGGAAAAATAGCATACTTTAAAAATGGCCATAACTCCTTAAATATTGACATTTCGGGGTTTTTAGCTATTATTTGTGATCACTTTTTGAAAGAGGAAAAATAGCATACTTTAAAATGGCCATAACTCCTTAAATATTGACATTTCGGGGTTTTTAGCTATTATTTGTGATCACTTTTTGAAAGAGGAAAAATAGCATACTTTAAAATGGCCATAACTCTCTAAATATTGACATTTCGGGGTTTTTAGCTATTATTTGTGATCACTTTTTGAAAGAATAAAAATATCATACTTTAAAATGGCCATAACTCCTTAAATATTGACATTTCGGGGTTTTTAAGCTATTATTTGTGATCACTTTTTGAAAGAGGAAAAATAGCATACTTTAAAATGGCCATAACTCTTAAATATTGACTTTCGGGTTTTTAGGCTATTATTTGTTATCACTTTTTGAAAGAGGAAAAATAGCATACTTTAAAATGTCCATAACTCCTTAAATATTGACATTTCGGGGTTTTAGCTATTATTTGTGATCACTTTTTGAAAGAGGAAAAATAGCATACTTGTAAAATGGCCATAAACTCCTTAAATATTGACATTTCGGGGGTTTTTAGGCTATTATTTGTGATCACTTTTATAAAGAGGAAAAATAGCATACTTTAAAATGGCCATAACTCCTTAAATATTGAAATTACTGGGTTTTTAGCTATTATTTGTGATCACTTTTGAAAGAGGAAAAATAGCATACTTTAAAAATGGCCATAACTCTCTAAATATTGACATTTCGGGGTTTTTAGCTATTATTTGTGATCACTTTTGAAAGAATAAAAATATCATACTTTAAAATGGCCATAACTCCTTAAATATTGACATTTCGGGGTTTTTAGCTATTATTTGTGATCACTTTTTGAAGAGGGAAAAATAGCATACTTAAAATGGCCATAACTCCTTAAATATTGACATTTCGGGGTTTTTAGCTATTATTGTTATCACTTTTTGAAAGAGGAAAAATAGCATACTTTAAAATGTCCATAACTCCTTAAATATGACATTTCGGGGTTTTTAGCTATTATTTGTGATCACTTTTTGAAAGAGGAAAAATAGCATACTTTAAAATGGCCATAACTCCTTAAATATTGACATTTCGGGGTTTTGAAAGAGGAAAAATAGCATACTATAAAATGGCCATAACTCCTTAAATATTGAAATTTCGGGGTTTTAGCTATTATTTTGTGATCACTTTTTGAAAGAGAAAAATAGCATACTTTAAAATGGCCATAACTCCTTAAATATTGACATTTCGGGGTTTTTAGCTATTATTTGTGATCACTTTTTGAAAGAGGAAAATAGCATACTTTAAATGCCCATAACTCCTTAAATTTGACATTTCGGTGTTTTTAGCTATTATTTGTGATCACTTTTTGAAAGAGGAAAAATAGCATACTTTAAAAAATGGCCATAACTCCTTAAATATTGATTTTCGGGGTTTTTAGCTATTATTTGTGATCACTTTTTTGAAAGAGGAAAAATAGCATACTTTAAAAATGGCCATAACTCCTTAAAATATTGACATTTCGGGGTTTTTAGCTATTATTTGTGATCACTTTTTGAAAGAGGAAAATAGCATACTTTAAATGGCCATAACTCCTTAAATATTGACATTTCGGGGTTTTTTAGCTATTATTTGTGATCACTTTTTGAAAGGAAAAATAGCATACTTTAAAATGGCCATAACTCCTTAAATATTGACATTTCGGGGTTTTTAGCTATTATTTGTGATCCACTTTTGAAAGAGGAAAAATAGCATACTTAAAAATGGCCATAACTCCTTAAATATTGACATTTCGGGGTTTTTAGCTATTATTTGTGATCACTTTTTGAAAGAGAAAAATAGCATACTTTAAAATGCCATAACTCCTTAAATATTGACATTTCGGGGTTTTTAGCTATTATTTGTGATCACTTTTTGAAAGAGGAAAAATACATACTTTAAAATGCCATACCTTCCTTAAATATTGACATTTCGGGGTTTTTTAGCTATTATTGTGATCACTTTTTTAAAGAGGAAAAAATAGCATACTTTAAAATGGCCATAACTCCTTAAATATTGACATTTCGCGGGTTTTTTAGCTATTATTTTTGATCATTTTTTTTGAAAGAGGAAAAATAGCATACTTTAAAATGGCCATAACTCTCCTAAATATTGACATTTCGGGGTTTTTAGCTATTATTTGTGATCACTTTTTGAAAGAGGAAAATAGCATACTTTAAAATGGGCATAACTCCTTAAATATCCATTTCGGGGGTTTTTAGCTATTATTTTGTGATCACTTTTTGAAAGAGGAAAAATAGCATACTTTAAAATGGCCTAAGACTCCTAAAATATTGACATTCGCGGGGTTTTTAGCTATTATTTGTGGATCGTTTTTGAAAGAGGAAAAATAGCATACTTTAAAATGGCCATAACTCCTTAAATATTGACATTTCGGGGGTTTTAGCTATTATTTGTGATCACTTTTTGAAAGAGGAAAAATAGCATACTTTAAAATGGCCATAACCTCTCCTTAAATTTGACATTTCGGTTTTAGCTATTATTTGTGATCACTTTTTGAAAGAGGAAAAATAGCATACTTTAAAATGGCCATAACTCCTTAAATATTGACATTTCGGGGTTTTTACTCTATTATTTTGTGATCACTTTTTGAAAGGGAAAATAGCATACTTTAAATAAATGGCCATAACTCCTTAAATATTGACATTTTCGGGGTTTTTAGCTATTATTGTGATCACTTTTTGAAAGAGGAAAATAGCATACTTTAAAATGGCCATAACTCCTTAAATATTGACATTTCGGGGTTTTTAGCTATTATTTGTGATCACTTTTTTGAAAGAGGAAAAATAGCATACTTTAAAATGGCCATAACTCCTTAAATATTGACATTTCGGCG
>NW_026712362.1:5034612-5191137 GCF_030504385.1 Musca domestica
AAAATAGCATACTTTAAAATGGCCATAACTCCTTAAATTTGACATTTCGGGGTATTTAGCTATTATTTGTGATCACTTTTATAAATTGGAAAAATAGCATACTTTAAAATGGCCATAACTCCTTAAATCTTGACATTTCGGGGTTTTTAGCTATTATTTGTGATCACTTTTTGAAAGAGGAAAAATAGCATACTTTAAAATGGCCATAACTCCTCAATATTGACATTTCGGGGTTTTAGCTATTATTTTTATCACTTTTATAAATTGGAAAAATTAGCATACTTTAAAATGGCCATAAACTCCTTAAATATTGACATTTCGGGGGTTTTTAGCTATTATTTGTGATCACTTTTATAAATTGGAAAAATAGCATACTTTAAAATGGCCATAACTCCTTATATATTGACATTTCGGGGTTTTTAGCTATTATTTGTGATCACTTTTATAAATTGGAAAAATAGCATACTTTAAAATGGCCATAACTCCTTAATATTGACATTTCGGGTTTTTAGGCTATTATTTGTGATCACTTTTATAAATTGGAAAAATACATACTGTAAAATGGCCATAACTCCTTAAATATTGACATTCGGGGTTTTTAGCTATATTGTGGATCACTTTTATAAATTGGAAAAATAGCATACTTTAAAATGGCCATAACTCCTAAAAATATTGACATTTCGGGGTTTTTTAGCTATTATTTGTGATCACTTTTATAAATTGGAAAAATAGCATACTTTAAAATGGCCATACCTCCTTATATATTGACATTTCGGGGTTTTTAGCTATTATTGTGATCACTTTTATAAAGAGGAAAAATAGCCATACTCTTAATAATTGACATTTCTGGGTTTTTAGCTATTATTTGTGATCACTTTTTATAAGAGGAAAAATAGCATACTTTAAACCGGCAAATAACTACCTTAAATCTTGACATTCGGGGTTTTTAGCTAATATTTGTGATCACGTTTTCAAAGCACGGAAAAATAGCATACGTTAAAATGGCCATAACTGCTAAATATTGACATTTCGGGGTTTTTAGCTATTATTTGTGATCACTTTTATAAAGAGGAAAAATAGCCATAACTCCTTAAATATTGACTTTCGGGGTTTTTAGCTATTATTTGTGATCACTTTTGTGAAAGAGGAAAATAGCATACTTAAAATGGCCATAACTCCTTAAATATTGACATTTTGGGGTTTTTTAGCTATTATTTGTGATCACTTTATGAAAGAGGAAAAATAGCATACTTTAAATGGCCCATAACTCCTTAAATATTGACATTCGGGGTTTTATGTAATTATTTGTGATCACTCTTATAAAGAGGAAAATAGCATACTTTAAAATGGCCATAACTCCTTAAATATTGACATTTCAGGGTTTGTAGCTATTATTTGTGATCACTTTTATAAAGAGGAAAATAGCATACTTTAAATGGCCATAACTCCTTAAATATTGACATTTCGGGGTTTTTAGCTATGATTGTGATCACTTTTATAAAGAGGAAAAATAGCATTCTTAAAATGGCAATAACTCCTTAAATATTGACATTTCGGGTTTTTTGAGCTATTATTTGTGATCACTTTTCGAAAGAGGAAAAATAACATACTTTAAAATGGCCATAACTCCTTAAATATGACATTTCGGGGTTTGTAGCTATTATTTGTGATCACTTTTATAAAGAGGAAAAATAGAATACTTTAAAATGGCCATAACTCCTTAAATATTGACATTTCGGGGTTTTTAGCTATTATTTGTGATCACTTTATAAATTGGAAAAATAGCATACTTTTAAATGGCCATAACTCCTTAATATTGACATTTCGGGGTTTTGTTAGCTATTATTTGTGATCACTTTTATAAATTGGAAAATAGCATACTTTTAAAATGGCCATAACTCCTTAAATATTGACATTTCGGGGTTTTTAGCTATTATTTGTGATCACTTTTTGAAAGAGGAAAAATAGCATACTTTAAAATGGCCATAACTCCCTTAAATATTGACATTTCGGGGTTTTTAGCTATTATTTGTGATCACTTTTATAAATTGGAAAAATAGCATACTTTAAAATGGCCATAACTCCTTAAATATTGACATTTCGGGGTTTTTAGCTATTATTTGTGATCACTTTTATAAATTGGAAAAATAGCATACTTTAAAATGGCCATAACTCCTAAAATATTGACATTTCGGGGTTTTTAGCTATTATTTGTGATCACTTTTATAAATTGGAAAAATAGCATACTTTAAAATGGCCATAACTCCTTATATATTGACATTTCGGGGTTTTTAGCTATTATTTGTGATCACTTTTATAAAGAGGAAAAATAGCCATAACTCCTTAAATATTGACATTTCGGGGTTTTTAGCTATTATTTGTGATCACTTTTATAAAGAGGAAAAATAGCATACTTTAAAACGGCAATAACTCCTTAAATATTGACATTTCGGGGTTTTTAGCTAATATTTGTGATCACTTTTTCAAAGAGGAAAAATAGCATACTTTAAAATGGCCATAACTGCTTAAATATTGACATTTCGGGGTTTTTAGCTATTATTTGTGATCACTTTTATAAAGAGGAAAAGTAGCATACTTTAAAATGGCCATAACTCCTTAAATATTGACATTTCGGGGTTTTTAGCTATGATTTGTGATCACTTTTATAAAGAGGAAAAATAGCATACTTTAAAAATGGCCATAACTCCTTAAATATTGACATTTCGGGGTTTGAGCTATTATTTGTGATCACTTTTTGAAAGAGGAAAAACAGCATACTTTAAAATGACCATAACTCCTTAAATATTGAAATTTCGGGGTTTTTAGCTATTATTTCTAATCACTTTTATAAAGAGGAAAAATAGCATACTTTAAAATGGCCATAACTCCTTAAATATTGACATTTCAGGGTTCGTAGCTATTATTTGTGATCACTTTTATAAAGAGGAAAAATAGCATACTTTAAAATGGCCATAACTCCTTAAATATTGACATTTCGGGGTTTTTAGCTATTATTTGTGATCACTTTTATAAATTGGAAAAATAGCATACTTTAAAATGGCCATAACTCCTTAAATATTGACATTTCGGGGTTTTTAGCTATTATTTCTAATCACTTTTATAAAGAGGAAAAATAGCATACTTTAAAATGGCCATAACTCCTTAAATATTGACATTTCGGGGTTTTTAGCTATTATTTGTGATCACTTTTTGAAAGAGGAAAAATAGCATACTTTAAAATGGCCATAACTCCTTAAATATTGACATTTCGGGATTTTTGGCCATTATTTGTGATCACTTTTTGAAAGAGGAAAAATAGCATACTTTAAAATGGCCATAACTCCTCAAATATTGACATTTCGGGGTTTTTAGCTATTATTTGTGATCACTTTTATAAATTGGAAAAATAGCATACTTTAAAATGGCCATAACTCCTTAAATATTGACATTTCGGGGTTTTAGCTATTATTTGTGATCACTTTTATAAATTGGAAAAATAGCATACTTTAAAATGGCCATAACTCCTTATATATTGACATTTCGGGGTTTTTAGCTATTATTGTGATCACTTTTATAAATTGAAAAAATAGCATACTTTAAAATGGCCATAACTCCTTAAATATTGACATTTCGGGGTTTTTAGCTATTATTTGTGATCACTTTTATAAATTGGAAAAATAGCATACTTTAAAATGGCCATAACTCCTTAAATATTGACATTCGGGGTTTTTAGCTATTATTTGTGATCACTTTATAAATTGGAAAAATAGCATACTTTAAAATGGCCATAACTCCTAAAATATTGACATTCGGGGTTTTTAGCTATTATTTGTGATCACTTTTATAAATTGGAAAAATAGCATACTTTAAAATGGCCATAACTCCTTATGTATTGACATTTCGGGGTTTTTAGCTATTATTTGTGATCACTTTATAAAGAGGAAAAATAGCCATAACTCCTTAAATATTGACATTTCGGGGTTTTTAGCTATTATTTGTGATCACTTTTATAAAGAGGAAAAATAGCATACTTTAAAACGGCAATAACTCCTTAAATATTGACATTTCGGGGTTTTAGCTAATATTTGTGATCACTTTTTCAAAGAGGAAAAATAGCATACTTTAAAATGGCCATAACTGCTTAAATATTGACATTTCGGGGTTTTTAGCTATTATTTGTGATCACTTTTATAAAGAGGAAAAATAGCATACTTTAAAATGGCCATAACTCCTTAAATATTGACATTTCGGGGTTTTTAGCTATTATTTGTGATCACTTTTTGAAAGAGGAAAAATAGCATACTTTAAAATGGCCATGACTCCTTAAATATTGACATTTTGGGGTTTTTAGCTATTATTTGTGATCACTTTATGAAAGAGGAAAAATAGCATACTTTAAAATGGCCATAACTCCTTAAATATTGACATTTCGGGGTTTTTATGTATTATTTGTGATCACTCTTATAAAGAGGAAAAATAGCATACTTTAAAATGGCCATAACTCCTTAAATATTGACATTTCAGGGTTTGTAGCTATTATTTGTGATCACTTTTATAAAGAGGAAAAATAGCATACTTTAAAATGGCCATAACTCCTTAAATATTGACATTTCGGGATTTTTGGCCATTATTTGTGATCACTTTTTGAAAGAGGAAAAATAGCATACTTTAAAATGGCCATAACTCCTTAAATATTGACATTTCGGGGTTTTTAGCTATTATTTGTGATCACTTTTTGAAAGAGGAAAACTAGCATACTTTAAAATGGCCATAACTCCTTAAATATTGACATTTCGGGGTTTTTAGCTATTATTTGTGATCACTTTTATAAAGAGGAAAAATAGCATACTTTAAAATGGCCATAACTCCTTAAATATTGACATTTCGGGGTTTTTAGCTATTATTTGTGATCACTTTTATAAAGAGGAAAAATAGCATACTTTAAAATGGCCATAACTCCTTAAATATTGACATTTTGGGGTTTTTAGCTATTATTTGTGATCACTTTATGAAAGAGGAAAAATAGCATACTTTAAAATGGCCATAACTCCTTAAATATTGACATTTCGGGGTTTTTATGTATTATTTGTGATCACTCTTATAAAGAGGAAAAATAGCATACTTTAAAATGGCCATAACTCCTTAAATATTGACATTTCAGGGTTTGTAGCTATTATTTGTGATCACTTTTATAAAGAGGAAAAATAGCATACTTTAAAATGGCCATAACTCCTTAAATATTGACATTTCGGGGTTTTTAGCTATTATTTGTGATCACTTTTATAAATTGGAAAAATAGCATACTTTAAAATGGCCATAACTCCTTAAATATTGACATTTCGGGGTTTTTAGCTATTATTTCTAATCACTTTTATAAAGAGGAAAAATAGCATACTTTAAAATGGCCATAACTCCTTAAATATTGACATTTCGGGGTTTTTAGCTATTATTTGTGATCACTTTTTGAAAGAGGAAAACTAGCATACTTTAAAATGGCCATAACTCCTTAAATATTGACATTTCGGGGTTTTTAGCTATTATTTGTGATCACTTTTATAAAGAGGAAAAATAGCATACTTTAAAATGGCCATAACTCCTTAAATATTGACATTTCGGGGTTTTTAGCTATTATTTGTGATCACTTTTATAAAGAGGAAAAATAGCATACTTTAAAATGGCCATAACTCCTTAAATATTGACATTTCGGGGTTTTTAGCTATTATTGTGATCACTTTTGAAAGAGGAAAAATAACATACTTTAAAATGGCCATAACTCCTTAAATATTGACATTTCGGGGTTTTTAGCTATTATTTGTGATCATTTTTTGAAAGAGGAAAAATAGCATACTTTAAAATGGCCATAACTCCATAAGTATTTACAATTTTGTGATTAGTTTTGTAAAGAAGTTTGTGGCTCAAAATTGTTCTAAATATATCCAAAACACCTAAATTATATGTTAAGTTTCGCATCACTTCTACCTTAACTATAAAGTTTTGTTTCCATTTCTCACTTAAGGTGGGCTAACAATCAAAAGTCTTTAAGGATTATTGGCATAAACATACAGAAGTTTTGCTAATCCTTTTAATAATAGAATAAAAGAATTCCTATCGATGTTAATCCGATAAAGTTTTATCAATGTAGCGAACAGGCCGCTTGGTCTTAGCACACATTTATATTTTTGCATCTCCAAATTTTGGGTATAATAAGTTTACCGTTGAGTTTGATACTCCTTTAAATAATTATTTGAGATTTCATAAAGAAAATACATATGTAGTGGTGATTTCCAAAGCCAAGTCTTCAGTGCAAGAGTCCAGGCCCATGGGCTTATATAAAATTGCGAGTTTATAATATTTTTTTATATTTTAGTTTTTATTAATCGTTTATGATCCATCGAATAAGTCGGTGTTAGTTTTTGGTTTGACACCGATATGATTTGATCTCAAAATATCCCATTTTAATACCAAAATAAGTTTTTAGCATAGCCTCCATTTGAAACTCCATAATATTCCCTTATTGTATAGAGTATACAAAATTCGTCCTGCCTCGATTTGATGCAAATTTAAGTTGTTTTCTATCCATGTATTGATATTCTATGGAATTCTCGGAAGAAAATTTTTCTCAACAATAATAACAGAAACACGAACATTGTTTCAACGATAATGATATACATATGAACACGTGTGTGCGTAAGTATCTACCATTACCGTTCGAAGGAACATTCTTGGAATGTGTAAAACCGTATATCGTTGGGTACGTTTGTCTTGCCTTTTTCATTCTCTTTGCCTGAGTCTTAAGTGATATTTAATGTGATGTGAAAGCAAAAATTCAACGAAAACAGAATAATCCTATTTGTATTTATCGATGTTACCATTGGAGAAATATATGGCGTGTATTTATATGTTCATCCAACGAAGAGGTGATGGTTGGTATGAATTGGAGTTTTTATTGAAAGGCTCATTGTGGCTGCCTGCACATCTTTCACACGTTACACTGCATGCATGAGTTTTAAAAATAATTAATTGTTTCAATAATTATTTTGTTTTAATGTGGATTGGAATTTTAAGGGAGAAAATAACATATTTTTTTAAAAATATTGAGATTTGCAAAGTTAAAATAACTGAGATATTAATTTTCCATTTTATGAGGCTTGTATTTATTGCATTGTTTTACATTTTGTGAGGGAGGTATTAGCAGGAGGGGACCTATTTTGTTCATATACGACGCTTGTATTGTATTGGGTTAAAAATTGTTTTCCTGTTGAATTATTAGAACAAATATATACGTTTTTTCTTAATTTTTAAAAATAGGTACATAATGGCCGCTACTTCGTCGGCGAAAAGTCCACCTTAAAACTTTAGATTCGTTCCAGAAGACTGTGTTAGGTCTTTTTAAACCCTACGCCACACTGTGGTAAAGTGCATTATATCTTTGAGTTTGTAACTTGGAGAAGGACACGAGATAGACCCATAGTTACTCTTGATGATCCTCTTGGAATCCCATATTGAGTCGATTTTTGGGTGTCCGTACGTCAGTCTATACGTCCATGTATATTTGTGAACAATCATTTGTTTGGATCAACGGTGAGGCCTACTGAAATTGGAGATAATCGGTCAATACCACATAGCCGTAATATGAACGGAGACAACGATATTCGGGAAAATATATCATATATAGCTCAGGAATACCTTTGTCATTTTCACAACCACATCCAAATCTCAATCCCAAATACCAACAGAAACCTCAATATTCGGGATTCTAGCACTATCCACTCACTATTTATTACTTTTTCTACAAATATAGGATGCATTATCAAAATCACCACCACACTGTAAAACAAGATACGAACTATAGCATCCATATAAAATTACAGGATTTCAGATCTATTCCTTCACTCAATACCAAAATTTAGTTCTTTTCGAACTACTACAGTACGCATTTCCAAACCAACCTCCAAATCTCAATCTCAGATACCAGCAGAGACCTCAATATCAAATTTTGGAATTGCAGCTCTATCCCTTCACCCAATACCACATTTGGTGCTCTTCGTACAGTTACAGTATTTATACTCTACACCACATAGTGGTAAGGGTATTATGTCTTTGTGCATTTGTTTGTAACATGGAGAAGGAAGCGAGATAGACCCATAGTTACTTTTGAGGATCTCCATAGAATCACTTTCTGAGTTGATTTATGAATGTCAGTCCGTCTGTCCGTCCGTCCGTCTGTCCATGTATTCTTGTGAACAAAATTCAGGTCGCATTTATTATCCGATTGAGATGAAATTTTGCAAACAACATTTGTTTGGCACAAGGACGAACCCTATTCAAATTGGAGATAATCGGTAAAAATTTAGATATAGCTCCCATATATATCTTCGTCCGATTTGCCTTTTATTGTGCACCAAACGTGTAATATCAGCCCGAATAGTATGGAATTTTGCACATACAACCATACCAAATTAGGCCTGAAAATAAGTATGCCAAATTTTATCGAAATCGGTTCAGATATAGCAATAGCTCCCATATATATTGTTCATCCGATTTGTTATTTTTTTCCTCCGCAGCCGTAATATGCACTCTGTAACAACTATATTTGGGTAAATATATCAAATGCAGCTCAGAAATACCTTTGCTAAATTTTATCGAGATCGGTTCAGATTTGGATATAGCTCCCATATATAACTTCGTCCGATTTACCATTTATTGTGCACCAAACGTCTAATATTTGTCCAAATGGGATGGAGTTTGGCACATACGACCGAATTTAGTCTAGAAGGTAGTATGCCAAATTTGGTGAAGATCGGTTCAGATTTAGTTATAGCTCCCATATATATTGTTCATCCGATTTATTGTATTTGTTCCCCACAGCCGTAATATGCACTCCGTAACAACGATATTCAGGGAAATATATCAAATACAGCTCAGAAATATCTTTGCCAAATTGTATCGAGATCGGTTCAGATTTGGATATAGTTCCCATATATATTTTTATCCGATTTCAAATTAATTTCGCACCTAATGGGCAATACAAGTCCGAATTTAAAAGATACAAATGCTTCGGCATATTTAGTCCTTTGAATTTTAAATTATAATTATAATCATAGCGTGTATGATTGAATTCTCCCATAAAAACTTTTAATTATTAAGTGGGGCTCAACTAAATTAGCAAAGTGGTGTAGGGTATCATAAAATCGGCCCCGCCCGACTTTAGGACTTTCTTTACTGGTTCACTTTCGAAATTCTCGCTTCATCCGCTCACCCTAATTCAAACTGTTCCAAATTTCCATTTGAATACTTTGTAACCAATTCCTTTACTACCTTTGTATATCAAATTTACTTTCCAACCTTGAATCTTACAACCAAACTTAAAATTTTTAGCTTCATCTGTTCACATAATACCAAATGGTATAATTTAAGAAGTTTAGTACAGTTTTAGAACTTTTCGTTATCTTAAATTTCGAATTTCCAAAAACCCTATAGTCCATATATCTAGCACTCCATCAGTGACTCTCATTCCAAATTTCAGTAGTCTAGCTCATTCCGTTTGTCCAATACAAAATATTCAATTTTAAGTATATTTTTATACTTTTCGTAACCTTTTAGTACGAATTTCCAAAAATCTAGCCATCTTTACAACAGATCTTGTGTTGGTAGAAATATTGAGATGTTTGCAATTTAATAATTGAGAAGATTGACGGATTCATATTTTATGAGCTTTTCGGTTATTTAAAATAAAAACCTTTTTTGTCCTCTCCAGAAGGGGATGATCGATATATTCCATATTTACACCTGGTTTTGTGTTCATAGAAATATTGTGATATTCCGAGTTTGAAATTTAATTTCGCTTTTGTTTCATGGCGATTTTAAATTCTCACCCGCTGTGGGGGAGGTATCAGAAGGAGGGAGCCGAAATACCCCCTACCAGATCCTGTGTTAATTAAAATATTAGAATCTGTGAAATGTGAAGACAATCGGACTCTTATTTCACACAATCTAGGTTTGGAAATAATATTACGATGTACCAGTTTTGGACGAAATCGGATATTGTGAGCACCAGTCAGGCAGACAGATGGACATACGGATAACCCTAGATCGACTCCAAATGCCTTGAAAAGGATTTGGTCCAAAGAGACCCAGGGACTAAAGTCGTTATTTCGATGGGACATTTTTTGGTCGTATTAAATTATATGTACTCTCTGTTCTCATATGGCTGAGGGTATAATGAAAATTTGTCTTACTGACATTTTACAACGTCCCATGTGGCACATGCATATGTCATACAGATTTGAAGCAACAATTCCAATCCTCTAAGTGCCCAACTTCCTGATTTCGTGGTTTTTATTTTAAAGCAGCGAATTTCGTCCTTGAAAAAATAATGAAATATGTTATCAACATTCTTCTCTCCCCTCTCGCCATGTTGTTGTTATACCTGTTCGCCAACATGTTTTAGCAATACATGAACAACAAACCAACTACGTGGCAAATACTAAATGGTTTGCGCTAAGAAAAAAGTTCCTTTTCCCCAAATGAATGGCTTCGCTTCGAAACCCTTAATTAGCGTTTACAAATTGTTATACAAATTGCACTATTAAGATGCTGTCAGAATACGATTTTTCGAAACACGTAAATTATTAAGGTTGCAGTGCAGCATTATGTGCAGCACATATTTTGGTAATTTGTGTTGTTTTTTTGCCACGACGAAATACAGGGAAGTAATGAGAAATTGTTATTGAAAATAAAGTTGCAGCTCGTTGTTACCTTGACCTAAATTGCATTGGGAAGTGGTGAAAAATTTGAAAACATTACTTAGAGGTTTTGGGAGGTGGCTTTTTTTTGGTAAACACGAAATTGAATGGTTAAGCATAGGTGGGTTGTAGTAAATCATTGATGTTTGAGAAATGAGGAAATTTAATTTGTTAGAAACGTGGGGAAACATGTTGAAAATTACTTTGTAAAGACAGCAAGTAAAAAAGTTGTAAGTTCGCCCGGGGCCAACTTTGAATACCCTCCACCATTTGGAAAAAAATTGGCAATTCTCAAAAACAATAAAATCAGTTAAAAATGCTGTTAAAATCTTAAAAATGCCGAATGTAGCTGTTGCATTAGGGTCTATACGACGACATGGACCTGCATAGGTAATTTTTGTCATAAGCCATTACAACATTCAAATGCGGAATCTAAAAAAAAATCGGTGGATAATGTAGCTAAAATCATTAAAATACCGAATATCGATACCATTATATGGGGGCTATACGAAGACCTGGACCTGCATAGACAATTTTCTGTCATAGGCTGTAGTATCCATTACGAACTTCAAATATCAAATTTGGAACAATTCCGGTGAATAATATCGCTAAGATCAGCAAAATACCGAATATCGGGTGGTACGGTTATATGGGGGCTATACGAAGACGTGGACCAGCACAGACAGTTTTCTGTCATAGGCTGAAGTATTCATTTCAACCTTCAAATACCAAATTTGAAAGAATTCTGGAGAATAATTTCGCTAAAATCAACAAAGAACCGAATATACGGAGGTACCGTTATATATACGGAGGTACCGTTATATTCAAATACCAAATTTGAAACAATTCCTGTGAATAATATCGCTAAAATCAGCAAAATACCGAATATCGGGTGATACGGTTATATGGGGGCCATACGAAGACGTGGACCTGCCCAGACAATTTTCTGTCATAGGCTGTAGTATCCATTACGAATTTCAAATGCCAAATTTGAGGCAATTCAGGTAAATAATATCGCTAAAGTCAGCAAAATACCGAATATCGGGTGGTACGGTTATATGGGGGCTATACGAAGACGTAGACCTGCACAGACAATTTTCTGTCATAGGCTGTAGTATCTCTTACGAACTTCAAATACCAAATTTGAAACAATTCATGTAAGTAATATCGCTGAAATCAGCAAAATACCGAATTACGGGAGGTACCGTTATATGGGGGCTATACGAAAACGTGGACCTGCAAAGACAGTTTTCTGTCATAGGCTGTAGTATTCATTTCAACCTTCAAATACCAAATTTAAAAGAATTCCGGTGAGTAATGTCGCCAAAATCAACAAAGAACCGAATATCCGGAGGTACCGTTATATGGGGGCCATACGAAGACGTGGACCTACATGGCCAATTTTCAATACCAAAAGTCCTGCAGACATAATATTCATTTGAGTAAAATTTTATCAATCTACTTCATTTCGTTCGGAAGCTAGAGTGATTTCTAAAGACGGACAGACGGACGGACATCGCTAAATCGGCATAAAATTGTATGCTGATCAAGAATATATATACTTTGTGGGGTCTAAAATGTATATTTCGAGGTGTTACAAACGGAATGACAAACTTAATATAACCTCCATACTATGGTGGAGGGTATAAAAATATTTTTAAATAGCATTCAAAATATTTAACATCTTCTCTAAATTATCCAATCTGTTACCCTTGAGAGCGGATGATTGTAAAGAAGAATTGCTTCCATTTTTTTCGTCTATGTTTGCCCACATTTCCAATTTTTAATACAGTTATCTACTTTTCCTTCTTCTCCTTTTCCTTTTCCCCATAAGTATATCCAAAGCAAAGCACAAAGTAACCAGAAAAAAAAATTGAATTTATGAACTTCTAGCTGGGAGTGTGTGCCCTAATTATTCCTGTCTACTGTCTGATAGCCTTAAGTTATCCTGTCTCTCTGTTTTTTTTCTCCTTCTAATGTGGCACGATTGAAAAAAAAACGTCAACGAAACTTCTGACGACGCACTTGTTCCAACAAATTTAGGGATGCGTAAAATAAAAACCCACTCCTTCATCTGACTACGGCTAAAGCCCTTCTTTTTAGTTGTGTTTTCTCCTCATAATCCCTTTAATGGATAAAGGCGTTGCAAATTCGTTCCATTTCCAGTCATGGATGTATAAAAAAAGCAAGCGGAAATTAAATGGGTCTACATTTGTCTTTTATGCTGTAGCATGTGAAATTGCTTGCCACGTGTTACCAATTTGTGTTGTTCTTTGTATGTTCCGCTTTTTTATATCCCGCATCAAATGTGAGGGATATAACGGCTGGCTGAATGACTGTCTGATAGGGTGGATAAGTATGAAATTTATTTGATGTGAAATAAATATTCATTGAAGCCTTTTTTGTTCTTTTTTAAAGAAGATGTCGCTCATTTTCCCAAAGGGTGACACAATTCAAAAATATAATTTTTCAAATTATGCATTTAAATGATTCGATGGAAAAATTGGCATTTTGAAATAAACGTATAACAGCTCTTAAAATATAAAAACGTCGATATTTTTAAAGATAATTTTAGCAATTTCTATTCTAACTGTAAAACAATATATGATGTGTAATAAGGCCTCAGAAGCTCGAAAATTATTGGACTTTAAAAAATGTTTTATGACATCGAATTGAAATTTTGATAGAATATTTGGGTCCGGCAAATTTATTTTAGTCATGTATAGGCATGTATATTGGATTGTGGCACAAAGCGCCGTCTAACTGAAACCAGAGGGTTTCTAATATACTCTTCTTCAATTATTGTAAACAAAAATTCGTTCATTATACGATGTCCATTGATTGCAACCGCCCCAAATAATGACTCATTTTGGTTTGAGCGGGCTTTCTGTACCCCAAATGCCATAATATTGCATTTTAATATAAGAGCACTATCTCTTATATTAAACATCTATATAAATTCAAACGCCATAGTTTTTACATTTTTCTTTTAATTTTATGAATGAAACCACAAAATGTTGGAAATAGCATCATATTTTAGAATATGTTCAGAATTGTTCGAATTGGTCACCTTTGGCACGAATTATGGCCTTCAAACGGCCAATGAAACCATCACACTCTGTCCGAATGTTGCTCTGCGGTATTTTGGCCCATTCCCGGCGAAGCGCTTGCTTGAGGTGATCGAGACTTTGGTATTTTGTAGTGCCAACCTTGCTTTCCAAAATACTCCAGACACAATAGTCCAACGGATTGGTATCCGGAAATGTTTGTGGCCATTGTGCGCTGGCAATGAAGCAAGGAACCTCATTTTGTCCAAGGTCTGCGGTCAAAATGTTTGCGTGCCCAAGGCTTTAATACACTCTCCAGAATATTTTTCGATAATATTCGGTATTTATTCTGATGCCACGGTCGATTAATACGAGCGGAGAGCGACCATCGGCTGTTATGACGGCCCACACCACCACCATATCCGGCGCTTGAGTTCTGCTTGTTAACCGAAATTGCACATTTTCAGCTGTCCTCTTTGGCAAGTAAACACGATCATTTTGTTTGTTTACAAACTGCTGGACAACGAATGTTTTTCCTTCGGAGAAAACTAAATTCGGCAGTTCACCACATCCCCCCAAGCGAATCAACTCTCTAGCTATTTTGAGTCTATTTCTTTTCTGTTCTGCACTTTTTGGAATTTCAATGGCTCTACCCGGAGCTCATTTTTCAGTATTTTCCGAATGGAATATTGCGATGTGTTCAGCTCACGAGCCATTTTTCGGCCACTGCGACACGGATTTCGATCAAGTCGCATCTTTACTTTTCGAACCATTTCTGCTGATGTTGCTGTTTTCTTCCGTGCACTTCCTTGACATATCACGGTAACGAGTGATGGTACGAGACACAAAAGATTTATTCTCATTTAAATACTGGAGTGGTGTTACGATAGCCACTTGTGGTTTTCCAGCCAAATATCCAAAAGAAATCACACTATCACGCTTGAATTCCATCACGAATAACTTTTTTTTCTGTAAAATTCTCACCAAAATGCTTTTGTACGCTTGTAAACAATATAATTAACTGTCACTGGAATAATTTTAACAGCTGTCTAACGAGTGGTTTAGATATGGCAGCAGTCTGAAGTTGGTTGCAGGTTTTTCATTTCACCCTGTATAAACATCCTGTCTTTCAGCTCGTCTATATGGACTGCCTGAAATTCAGCAAGTCAGTATTGACTCTCAGTATTCAGCAAGTTTTTTTTGAACTCCTTGGATTTCTGTTCATCTATGCGAACTCCCTGGCATCCTTATCGTTTTTACAGGTTCCTAGACTCCTGTTTATCTATAGTTCAACCATGCCTCCAGCTTGTCCATATGAACCCCCCTTCCTTCAGTTCGTGGTGGTTGATTTCCAGGTTTCCGACCTTCATATATAGACTTTCTAGTCTCTACCTCGTTTATGTGTACTCTCGGGCCCACAGCTCTTCTGCAAAGAGAGATAAAGATAAAAATGAATATTTTGAGTGAGCAATTTCAAGAATTTTGAGATTCAACTTTCAGAATTTTTAAAGCTCTATCCCTTCGCTCAATACCAAATTTTGTATCATTTAGTTATTTTTGTTTAGTTAAAGTACCCATTTTAAAAACAATCACCATATCTGATAGTCAGATAGCAACAGAGATCTTAACATCAAATTTCAGGATTCTATTTTTTTAAGAATCCAACTTTATTATGCCCTGCAACACAACATTTTCGGGGTATTATAAGTTTGATAGCGCCAAAATAATATGTAATACCGCGAAATATTGTTGCTACAACCACGATGTTTCTATCCATCCAACCTGAGTCGATCTAGCAATGTGTGTCCGTCCGTCGGTCCATATTAATTTGGAATCACGTTACAGGTGGTATATATGGATCTTCCTACCTCCATCCATGTTAATTTGTAAACACGCTTGTCTGGACCACCTGACCTGCAGATCGCCTGTATAGACTTCCTAACTTCCAATAAGTCCATATGGGCTCTATGGCTTTCAATTTGTCCCTATGAACTTCCAGACCGTCAGCTCGTCAGCTGTTGCATATTTAGACTGCCTGACCTAAATCTCGTTTATAAGGTACAATTTTGAACCTCTGACTTGGGGTACTATATAATTCACAAATTTCGACTTTAGTGGACATATATTTTGCTTTCGAAGAAAGTTATCCAAAATTGCACTGTTTCTTAAAAATGTCGAGTTATGACGCTTTTGAAGTAAACGAGCGATATGGGATTAATTGAAGATAAAGGTTGTTCCGGAAGAATTTTAATCTACTAGCTCTACTACAAATCTACGATTTATTATCACCCGTATGTGGTTTGAAAACGGTTAGCCATTTTCATGAAGTATTTCTGTTTTATTCTTTATATATCATAATTAAATTTTTAGCGAATATGTCACATAGTCTGGCTAAGTATAACAGCTTAAATAAGATAATGACAAAAATCTTTTTTTTTTTCATAAAACGTAAAAGTTTATTGAAATCGAAACGCATCTTGTCGTCTTCATTACATGCTAAAGACTTTAAGAATCTTTTAAACAAACCAAATCCCACAAAAGCTCCTGTAACCCAAACGAAATTTCATGCAATCAACAAAAGTACTTTTTGGTTTTGGGTTTTGGTCCTTCAGAAAACCTCCTTTGCAGCAACAGCAGCAAAGCGTTCCCCTCTTCTTTCGTTGCTTATCGCATATTCTTATAAAGGCTGGGGGATTTCTTCGTCGCCGTTATTGTTTTGCTTCTCAAAAACAATATTGTAAAATTTTTTATGATCGCACTCAAGTTAAATCAGATTTTCTTTCAGTTAACCGCCGAGAGTGGGGTGCATGTGAAGTCATGCATACATATTTACGATATTGACGATAAATAATAAACAAGAAGATAAATTCGACAGTTTATGGTTTTTCTGGGGACAGTGGACTTTTCTCAGTTTTAGAGAATGTCAGTATGTATGCATCGACTAACAAGTGCCCGCTACTTCGTCAGGGAAAAAACTACCTTAACATTTTAGATTTGTTCCAACGAACTGTTGTTTTTGTTAGGACTTTCTAGTACACAAATGCATCATTTGTACAGTTTGAAAAAAAATTTTAATCAAAACTTCATACATCCTACTAAATTCTAAGATTTTCAAGGTTTCATATATTATTCAAGGTACTCCCCCTTTCGGAACGAATAATAGGAACATGTTTATCTTTTGTACAAAAAAGTCTTTAAAACCTTTCATTTTTAAGTTTATTGAGAAGGATATTTTACAAATCATAGCTTAATTGGCCCACATCCAATTTTTCTGTCCAAACCTATTACAACGTATCCATATGTAAACCCTGGAAAGTAACAGTGATCTTAATAAAAAATTCAGGATATCAGCTCTCTAATTTCTCCCACTACTTAATTTTGTAACATTTAGTACGCAAATCCAAATCTATTAACATCTCTCCAACCTAGACTCCAATAGTGATCCAAAATTAGTGCAATTACGCGTTCGCAAAAAGACCACAAGATCCCAACTCTGGATACCAATAGAGACCTTAATTCCAAATTTCAGGATTTAAGTTCTAATGCTTCACCGACTATCACATTTAGTACTATTTACTATATTTTGTACAATTATAATACACATTTAAAAAACCAACCTGCGATAAAAAAAAATCCATAACCACCTTCATATCTCAATTCCAGATGCCAACAGAGACCTCAATATCAAATTTGAGGATTTCAGCCATATCCCTTCACAGAATACAAAATTGAGTGCTAATTTGCACTTTTCGTACAACTAGAGTACACATTTCCGTAACCACATCTATATCTCAATCGCTGATACCAACAGAGTCCTCTCGTACAATTGTAGTACACATTTTCAAAGCCACTTCACATCTCAATTCCATATGCCAGCAAAGATCTCGATTTCAAATTTGAGAAGTCCAGCCCTTCACACAATACCATATTTAGTAATTTTCGTACAAATATTGGACATATATCCAATCAATCAGAGTTCAACACCAAATACCCTCAATATCAAATTTGAGGATTTCAGCTCCATACATTCACTCAATAGCAAATTTAGTAACATTTAATACTTTTCGAATGATTTAAGTACACATTTCCAAAACCACATCCGTATTTTAATACCATATACCAGCAGAGTCTTCAATATCAAATTTGAGTATTCCAGCCCTATCCCATCATCCAATACCAAATTTAGTACTATTTAGTACTTCTCGTATAATTATATTACACATTTTCAAAACCACTTCACACAACAATTCCATATGCCAGCAGAGACCTTAATACCAAATTTAGTACTTTTCATACAAATATAGGACCCATTTCCAAAGACCAAATACCAACAGTACCCTCAATATCAAATTTTAGGATTTCAGCTCCATACATTAGCTCAATAGCAAATTCAGTAACATTTAGTACATTTCGAATGATTTTTTTACTCATTTCCAAAACCACATCCGTATTCTAATACCAGATACCAACAGAGACTTCAATATCAAATTTGAGGATTCCAGCCCTATCCCGTCATCCAATACCAAATTTAGTACTATTTAGTACTTCTCGCACAATTATATTACACATTTCCAAAACCACTTCATATCTCAATTCCATATGCCATCAGAGACGTTAATACCAAATTTAGTACTTTTCGTACAAATATAGAACGCATTTCCAAATCAATGCCAGATCTCAGGACCAAATACCAACAGTACCCTCAAAATCAAATTTCAAATAATATTTAGTACTTTTCAAATGAATTTGGTACTAATTTCCAAAACACCTTCCATATTTGAATACCAGATACCCAATACCAAATTCAGTACCTATTAGTACTTTTCTTACAAATATAGGAAGCATTTCTAAAACTCAGATACAATCTGTAATTTAAACATCAAATTTTAGGATTTTATCTCAATCCATTCACCGAATATCAAATTGTAGCACTATTTGGTGCATTTCGAACAATTTTACCGATTTCCGAAATCACCGCAGACACCGACAGTGACATCAATACCAAATATCGACATTCCAGCTTTATTTTTTTCACCCAATACCAATTTAGTAAATTTCATACAACTATAGTACACATTTCCACAATCACTTCTATATCTAAACCGCAGATACCAACAGTGACATCCATACCAAATTTCAGGATTGTTGTACTTACTTTTCGTAAAATTATATTACGCATATCCTAAACCGCCAACAAATCTCAAATGCCATCATTAATTTAAATATCAAATTTCAGAATTTTATCTGAATTCTTTCACAAAAAACCAAATATTGTATTATTATGTACTTTTCGTACAATTATAGTACAAATTTCCGATATGACCTAAATACTCCAATAACAACTGAGATACCAACATGAGCAGCGACTTTAACACCAAATTTCAGATTTCAAGCACTATCTGTTCACTCAGAATCATATTGTATCGAATATAGTACTATTTAATACATTTTGTGCCCTTTTAGTACACATTTCCAAAACCACCTCTTAATCACAAACTTACCGCCAACATTGATCACAATACCAAAAATTCGACATTCTAGCTCCAATCGCTCACCCTAAACTAAACCTTAGTATGAAATTTAGTACCCTTTCGGACAGTGCGCACACTAAGTACACTTTCTAAAACTACCTTCATATATCTAACTTAATTTCCAACCCCATGTTTATAGTTCTATCGTTTAACATATTACCAAATAGTACCATTTTAGAAGATTAGACGACTTTAGAACTCTTCGTAACTTTAAAGTTCGAATTTCCAAAAAAAAAAAAAAAAAAACCCTTTGATACATCTATCCTGCACTTTATCAGCGACTACTTATCAGTAGAAGCTCATTCCGTTCAATTTTTAGTATATTTTGACATGACGTCCAAAGACTTAAATGTAAAAATTTGTTGATTGTATTTTCTTCACATAGTTTTCAAAATGTTCTGATGTCCTAATTCCATCAAAGCTCGGTCATATTTGCAATACAGTATGTATTCAAAACTTCAGAGGCTGTACATCTAACATTTAATAAACAAGTAAGCAAAGGCTATAGTCGTGCGGGGCCGACCATGTGATACCCTACAACACTACAATATGTTCGAAGACCCCTTATATCCACATCCATTTTGGAAGATTTCTTTTTTGAAATAATGTCAAAGAGCCCCGCCCAGAGGTTACCCTTAGTTTTTTGACCCGGAGAATTTGGCCAATATTTACACACTCCGTAAGTAATCAAAACAATTTCCCACGAAAATTGTGGTCCATTTTACAGCCATCCAAAATACTAGACTTTTTCCCTGTCTTTAACTCTATTCTGATGCGAAATTCCGTGTCGATTAGTTTTCAATTGTAGCCAATAGAGCGATCCATTTGCACCTCAAAATGTACTTCATAAGAACAATAGACTTTAATTCAAAATTTCTTGAGGATCGGAAGATCGGAAAGATAATTGCGATATGCATATAATACCCTCAAAACGTAGTGTGGGGGGGAGGGGGGTGGATGTAAAAATTTAGAAAATTTACAATTCAAAATTCTAAGTCAAATTGAAAAAATTGCATGCGATAAAAAAAATATGACGAAACATTGAAAAAAGTCAACAAAACATATTCACATTTTTATTGGTATATTTTCCCGCGACCATTCCGAATTGATGGGAATTGTGAAAATCAACCCGACGGTTCTTTATTTATAAGCAGAATAAATAAGATAATTTCTTTTACATATATATTATACCAATTTTGCTATATATCCGATTTCTGGGCTATTAGGATCACTGTAATGGTCAGAAGTGATCTTTTAATGTATTTGTGGTTTGGCTGGAATTGAAAATATTCGCGGTTTACTAGAAATTTTCCTATTTTCTTACATAAAAGTTACGGTCTATTTCACCCGCAAATTATTGTCCGATGGCATCCCAAATTAGTAGGTTTCTGCCCATTTCTAAACTCTAACTCCATGTAAATTTTTGTGTCGATTAATTCATAATTGTGGCCTATAGAGCAACTGAAAAATCAGAATTTTTTTCTGTTTTTGGTCCATTTCAGCCCCTAAATAACGTGCGATCATCTCCAAAAGCTCTGGCTCTAGCCCCACCTCCATTCTAAATTTCGTGAAGATCGGGCCATAATTGCGACCTGTAGAGTGATTACAAATTAATATGGACAGACGTACGGACAGACATACATAACAAGATCTACTCATCTCGGAGAGATAGGAAGATCCATATATACTTTCATATGTGGGAAACCAATATTTCGAGGTGTTACATAATTTTTGGCCCAATCAATCTTATAATACCCCCAACACATAGTGTTGTAGGATATAAAAACCAGAAAAGTATCTAATAAATTCTCTTAAAATAAATGAAAAAAATATTTTAAATCGTTACTCATAATATTTACTCTTAAATACAAAAGTATCCAATTGCCAAGAAAAAAAAAATTAAAATTAAGATTGTTTGCATAACACAGAAAGTATTTTAATATTTAACTTGTAAAACGTATAAAACTTTGCTTACAAGTTAGGGTTCCCCAACAACGGCAAAGAAGAATTAAAACATTAATTTGGAAAAAAGTCAATTTAATATTGAGCTGGCAATGAGTTTCCTGGCAATGAGTTCGAATTATAGTTATTAAAATTCATTTCCACAAAATATTATATAATAAGAAAATACTTGTTTTTTTCTCCTTCCTCTTAAAAAGTGCAAAAATATTGCCTCGCAACGTGAAACCTTGAAATTATTAATGAATTAACAAGAAAAACACTTTAAAATAATAGCTTGATTTCTGAACGAATAAATAAGAATGCCACTTTAAAATGAAATTGCTACATAAGCGGTTTGAGGCACTTTGCCAGAAGTGGAGAGAGAAATGCAAGAATACAGCTTCACTTCAGGTCAAGACCATTCATTTAATGTTTCGAAATGAAAAAGCAAATATGGCCAATTTTTGAGGAATTATTTAATGTTTTTTATGAATATTTCAGAATTATACGAGAAATTACGAGGTCTTTGTAATACAACAGTTCCAAAAGAAGAATTAACAAGTAAAAAAGCTGTGTAATATTGACATTTCGGGTTTTTTTAGCTATTATTTGTAATCACTTTCTGAAAGAGGAACAATTAAAAAGCAGTAAGTTCGGCGAGATGAACTTTGAATAACCTCAACCATTGGGAACGAATTTGGAAATGAAATCCTTATATTGGTGTCTATACGACGTGGATCTACATAGGCATTGTTTGTCATAAGTCATTACCATATTCAAATTCGAAACTTGAAATAAACGGTGAATAATGTAGCTGAAATCAAAATCGAAGACCTGGACCAGCACAGACAATTTTCTGTCATAGGCTGTAGCATCCATTACGAACTTCAAATACGACATCTCAAACAATTTCGGTGGGTATTGTACCTAAACTCAACAAAGAGATTCTTTAAAAATCCAACTTTGAAGGCCTTCAAGAAGTCTCCATGTTTGAAGGTCTTTAAATAGCCTACACAGTTTCTTTATAAAATCCATGTTTGAAGGCCATCAAATAGACCCCAAATTTGTTTTAAAAAATCCATGTTTGAAGGCCTTCAAATAGACCCCAAATTTGTTTTAAAAAATCCACGTTTGGAGGCCATTGGGTAGCCTCCAGAAATTCTTTATAAAATCCATGTTTGAAGGCCTTTAAATAGATCCCAAAAATTATTCAAAAAATCCACGTTTGTAGGCCATTAGGTAGCCTCCAAAAATTCTTTAAAAAATCCACTTTGAAGGCTATTAGCGAGCCTCCAAAAATTCTTTAAAAATGCACTTTTGGAGGTCGTTAGCTAGCCCCCAAAAATTCTTTAAAAAATCCACGTTTGGAGGCCATTAGGTATTCTCCAAAAATTTTTAAAAACTCCACGTTTGGAGGCCATTATGTAGCTTTTAAAAAAAACCCTATTTGAAGGCCTCTATATTGCCTCCACAAATTCTTTAAAAATCCTCAATTGTAGGCCTCTAGATAATCTCTTTAATTCTTTAAAAACTCCACGTTTAGAGGCCATTATGTAGCTTTAAAAAAAAAAACTTTATTTGAAGGCCTCTATATAGCCTCCACAAATTCTTTTAAAAGCCACGATTGAAGGCCTCTATATAGTCTCCACAAATTCTTTTAAAATCCACGATTGAAAATACACATTCGAATGCCTATAGGTAGCCTCAAACAATGCCTTAAAAAATCCACGGTTCTTGTGCTTTAAGTAGCCTCCAAAAATTCTTTTAAAATCCACGTTTCTTGGGAGGTACTGGCATATGGGGCCTATACGAAGACCTGGACCTGCATAGACAATTTTCTGTCAAAGACAGTAGTTCCCATTACGAACTGTAAATACGTAATTTGAAACAATTCCGGGGAATAATGCCGCTAAAATAATCAAAATACAGAATATAGGAATGTACCGTTATATGGGGGCTATACGAAGACGTGGACCTGCACAGACAATTTTCTGTCCTTGGCTGTAGTATCTACTTCGAACTTCAAGTACCAAATTTGAAACAATTCCGGTTAATAATGTCGCTAAAATCATCAAAAGACGGAATATCGGGAGGTATCGTTATATGAGGGCTATACGAAGACGTGGACCTGCACAGACAATCTCCTGCCATAGGCTGTAGCATCCATTACGAACATCAAATACCAAATTTGAAACAATTCCGGTTAATAATGTCGCTAAAATCATCAAAAGACGGAATATCGGGAGGTATCGTTATATGGGGGCTATACGAAGATGTGGACCTACATGGCCCATCTTCTGTCCTAGACTGTAGTATCTATTACGAACTTTAAGTAATAATTTAAAAACAATTCTGGTAAATAATGTCGCGAAAATCATCAAAATATCGCATATCAGGAGGTACCGTTGTATGGGGGCTATACGAAGACGTGGACCTACATGGCCCATTTTCAATACCAAATTCCTGCAGACATAAAAAAAGTCCTGAAGATGACATTTGAGGTAAATTTTATCAACCTACTTCATTTCGTTTGGAAGCTAGAGTGATTTCCACAGACGGATGGACCTCGCTAAATCGACATAGAATTTTATGCTGATCAATTTTATATTTACTTTGTGTGGTCTAAAATGTATATTTCGAGGTGTTACAGACGGAATGACGAACGTAATATACCCTCCGTCCTATGCATGGTGGAGGGTATAAAAAGCCTAATGTTAATATATCAGTACACCAGTTCCAAAACGTATGAGTGATTTCGTGCATTTCATATATTTCATGTCACTCATACGCAGTGTTGTCATACAAATGACTGGAGTCCCCGCATCTAGACAAGGAACCAGTTCGTTCGATTGAACTTGGTTCGCACAACTCTACTTAGTACCACACTGCATCATCCCACAAATACCCTTTAAGTGATATCAACTACTTGCCAATTCATGCAAAAAGATTTAATCTTTACTTAATCATAAGTCAAAGTATTTTAAACATAAAACACCATGTGCACACTCATATGCTACACTCATACAAATATGTACCATAACCTCACAAAACTTTGTTTATAATCCACCAAACAAGTCTGTACTCGGTAATGTTTAAATGATTTATTAGAGCACACATGTCTCTCCAAACATGTTTAAGAACATATTTTATTCGATGCTTAGTTAGATGTATGTGTGCCATAGGGCTAAGCAAACTATGTTGAAAAAAATAATATAGTTAGAGGAGCAAAAGTTTATCCGTTCTCTATCTTCATCTCCATTGTTGCCCGAGGGCATAAAGCAAGAAAAAAAAACTCTTAGCCAAAGCAATAACAAATTTTGTCTTAACAACTTTGTGATGAAAATAATAATCTCCATGATGTTAGATTAAAAGTATAACCAACTGTATATATATAGTACGAATATGAGCAGTAAATAGTTTTGCCACCACACATCCATATATACGTTAATACATACATAACTAGTAGAAACAAGCAGGCCACACCCTGCAACTTACATAAAAATTACTCACACAACATACGTATGAAAAAAAAGAACCACAAAAATAAAACATTTTTATATACAATTTCATTTTGCCTTTTGAACAATTACACTTATTTTCCGTTTTTTTCTCTTAAACATCCTGAATGTCGTCATAAAATTGAACAAAAAAGAACAGAGTCTTGGCTTAATGTTCAAAACAATAACGATATTTAAAATTATTGAGGAATAACGTTGAAATCGTACAAAGTCTTAGGAGAACATGTAAAATATATCAGTCGGTTTTTCCGACAAGTGTATACATTGCGTTGTAATTGTTCAAATTGTTGATCCTTTATGGGGGAGGTTCTAAAGGCCAATATTATCCAATTCTTATCTGATATAAATATTAGTAGGTGCCAGATTTGGACAATATCACATTTTATATGATATGTGAAAGTTTGTGCAAAATATTGAAATATAGCAGAAGGATTCGGGCGATAGATCACCTATTCACATCAGACCTCTGGTTGAGAGATATATTTAGAAAAAGCTTCTCTGACACGCATGATATGAGAGACATAAATACTGCAACATTTTGAATTTTTGTGGGGTAGGCACTAGAAGGCTTGGGCCGATATCTATCATCTTCACATCAAATCTTGTATTAGCAGAAATATTGAAATTTGTGAAAATTAGAAAGACACAGATGCTTATTTCACAACCCCATGAGCTCCATGAATATTCAAAATATTCTTTCTTTCGTTGACAAACATACTAGGATATGTAAAATTTGAAGAGATTGGGACGTGTGATCTATGCTTGTTATTTTTCTTATCGATAAGTCATTCATCGGAAAAAGTTCTGCATTGGTATATTTATATTAAGTGACATGCATTACAAAATAAGTTTGGATTTGATTGGGTAAAAAAGAGTTGGCTGTTGGACAAATTATGTATTAAAATTCGAAGGAAGAAGTGGAGTAGAAGCTGCAGCACACAAGACGTCGTAAGATCTTTGTAGCCATGGCTATGCTTGCTCGCTTGAGCTCTGGAGCTTTTAGTACTCCTTCATCTCCTCAAAAAGCTGCTCTACAACGTTTTCAGAAATGCATTGGTTCCTTTTTGTGGCCAGCAATGGCAGGTGGAGGAGTGCAGCGCAAATCCACACAGTGAGTATCAAATACCAGAGGCGAAGCACTTAGCACTCCAACGAAGGCTACATTTCCGCGTGTTCAGGTTGCAATCCGGATGTACGATGTAGAGATGCGCATTCATTCGTCCAAGTCTTCAGCAGCAGAACGAAATGTTGGGAGTTGCGGGAATAATTAGTGGTTCTTCTTCTTCTTCCTATTTCGCATTTATTGAGAGATATATAGAAGGTACCAGAAGGTCGCATTTATATCTAATCTTCACACCAGACTTGTGTTAATAAAAATATTGGGATGCGCGAAACTTGGAGACAATCAGTCCCGTATTTCGCATTTTTTTAATTCACTACTTTAACCTTTTTGTTGGGAAGGTATAAGGTATGGAGAGCCCATATTTCGCACCTAACATAGCACTGACAAAAATATTGGAATTTGCAAAGTTTGCACAAAATCGAATTATCCTTTCACTTTCTGAGAGGTAAATTAAGTGAAAATGTTTCCTTTTTGTGGGTAAGGTACCAAAAGGTGCGGACCGATATTGCCCATCTCGAAACAGACAAAACGGCTTTAGTCAGAATATTGAAATTTTGCACGAAGTTCAGCTTTGGTGCGTAGGCGGGTGATAAGGTTTTTTATACCCTCCACCATACTATGGAGGGTATATTAACTTTGTCATTCCGTCTGTAACTCATCGAAATATTTATAATAGACCCTACAAAGTATATACATTCTGGATCAGCGTAAACTTCTAAGACGATCTAGCGATGTCCGTCTCCCTGTCTGTCAGTCCGACCGTCTGTTGTAATCACGCTATCTTTCGAACGAATTGAGATAGAAGGCTAAAATTTTGCATACAGGCATAGTTTACCAATAGGCAGGTTAAGTTCGTAAATGAGCCATGTCGGTCAAAGTTTTGTATAGCCCCTATATAGCGATACCTCCCGATATTCGGTACTTTCATGATTTTAGCGACATAATTTACCGGAATTATTTAAAATTTCGTATATGAAGTTCGTAATGGGTATTACAGCCTATGACAAACAGTTTTGTATGCAGGTCCAAGTATAGCTCCCATATAACGGTACCTCCCGATATTCGGCATTTTCATGATTTTAGCGACATTATTTACCGGAATTATTTAAAATCTTATATGATGTTCGTAATGAATATTACAGCCGAAGACACGTCTTCGTATAACTCCCATATAACAGAAAATTGTCTGTGCAGGTCCACGTCTTCGTATAGCCCCCATATAACGGTACCTCCCGATATTCGATATTTTCATGATTTTAGCGACATTATTTACCGGAATTATTTAAAATTTCGTATTTGAAGTTCGTAATGGGTACTACATCCTATGACAAAAATTTTTGTATGAAGGTCCAAGTGAAGCCCCCATATAACGGTACCTCCTGATATTCGGCGTTTTGACGATTTTAGCAATATTATTCACCGAAATCGTTTCAAATTTCGTATTGGAAGATCCTAATGGGTACTACAACTTATGGAAAATAAATTCGTATGCAGGTCAAAGTCTTCGTATAGGTTTCATATGACGGTACCTCCCGATACTCCGAATTTTCATGATTTCTGGTTTACGTTTTCGTATAATCCCCAGATAACGGTTTTCATTTAAGTGGTAGTTTTCAATTTTTTTTTTAATTTTTTCAATTTCCTTCAGGAGGGTAATAAAAAAATCGACCCGGCCAAACTTAGCTTCGTTTTTACTTGTTAACTATTTTGAGATTTATCTGGAAATTTCCCATCTTATCAGAACATAAACTCCTAAAAATCCCCATATTTATTTCCACTTTATCCTACATTCTCCAATGAAATAAATTCTAAATAATGTTCCAATCTACCAATATCCCACCCACCCCCGTTGAGTTATCCAAAACGCAAAAAAAAAACTACCACTTGTCCCATACTTTGATTACTCTTATAAAGCCAATCAAGCATTTCTCATCACTTTGTTATGTTCACTTCAGTGCACAAAATAAATGAAATGCTTGGAAATTCTTTGTCTTTTTTGTTTGCTACATTTTTCACTGAGAAGTAACACCAACCTATTTTTTTTTTTTTTTTTTTTTTTTGATTGTAGAGTTGGACTCTTTTGCCAATTGTCATCTCAAGTGTATTAACTTTTTTTGCTCTATATTAACTATGAATTCAATTTTGAAAATGTAAAAAACAGTTGAAATCTAAAAGAAAATAGAAAAATTCAATTTCCAAAGAAAATGAAAATATAGTTTTCCTTTGCAAAAAAAAAAAAAAAAGAAATAAAAATAAAAAAGAATCTCAAGAAAATAACAACATTTTATACTAATCAAGAACACCTTCATCAAAACAGCTGACCTCTGTGTTTCCATGAATCACAAATCTTCTAAGAGATTTCGCCGAAGAAAGGTTGCATTTAAATGTTTAGTTTCTTAGTTAAATCATAAATTCCACGAATATTTTATAATGATGTTTGCAGGAAAATTGCTGCTGATGCCTTAACTTTGAAGTGCCTATTTACTCTTGACCGTGAACTTTTTTCAGGTCTTTCGTTTTTTTCTCTTTTTTTATTGCGAGAAGTTTGCCTTAAAAAAAAGTTTGTTATGGAATGTTGTGTTTATGATGATGTTCATTCTCAGGAGGATGCATGCCACCTAAATAGGGTGGAAAGAATTTAAGGTTGTCTCTTAAGTGGGGTAAATTTTACAAAATTACGATTTGTACTGCTCATTAACAAACTAAAATTCCCAACACCAATTCAATGTACGTTACCTTTCATTAGCTCTTTACACACCATACCCCCACCCCCCTTTATTACTGCTAAAAGTGAATTTACTTCAAAAGTAATTTTGTGTTTCACAAAAAAAAAAAAAAAAAAAAAAAAATAAATAAAATAAATAAATAATTACTTTGTCTCATTAAGAGAAAATAAAACCCAAACGACCTTGATCCAGTTAAAGTTCAGTCAAAGACAAATAGTAACCACCCCAATGTACCTTTTATCATCGTGAGAACTTCTTGAAACAAAACCAACACAACAACATCAACAACAAACAAAACAAACATCATACAACATTAATGAAAAGCGATTTAAATGAATGACCATGCCTCAGCCGTAGTCAGAATGAGAGTCAGAGTCACAGTCAGTTTGTTGATGGATTTTATCTACTCACTTTTCGCTCTCTCTCTCTCTCTCTCTCCTTCACCGACACATAAAAGTGAGTAGCATAAAAGTTTTCTTTTAGTATTGAGTTGAACTTCAGTGCCCTGTTTATTTTTCAAAAGAGAAATTTAATAAAGTGCTGCCGTCGTATAGACATTAAAGCTCTACACACAGATGTGAACGATTCGTGAACAATCGGGAATTTTGATATAGCGATACCAGGTTGCTGACGATTAATACTAGGGTGATATTTCGAAAAGAAAAGAGGCGACTTGATCGAAACCCCCGTAGCAGTGGACTAAAAATGGCTCGGGAGCTGAACATATCGCAATATTCCATTCGGCAAATATTGAAAAATGAGCTCAGCGTAAAGCCATTGAAATTCCACCGCAACATAAAGAAAATAGACTGAAAAAGCTAAAGAGTTGCTTTGCATGGCCGAAAGTGGTGAACTACCGAAAATGGTTTTCTCCGATGAGAAAACATTCGATGTCCACAGTTTGTAAACAAACAGAATGATCGTGTTTACTTGCCAAAGAGGTCAGCTGAAAATGTGCACTTTCGCTAGGCCACCAGAACTCAAGCGCCGGCCATGGTGATGGTGTGGTCCGCCATAACACCCGATGGTCGCTCTGCGTTCATATTAATCGACCGTGGCATCAGAATAATATTCTGGAAGGTGTATTAAAGCCTTGGGCACGCAAACATTTTAGCCGCAGGTCTTGGGCATTCCAACAGGACTCAGCACCATCGCACTCAGCACGCGCCACACAAGAATTGTTACAAAATAAGGTTCCTCGCTTTATTTCCAGCGCACAATGGCCACCAAAATCTCCGGATACCAATCCGTTGGACTATTGTGTCCGGAGTATTTTGGACAGCAAGGTTGGCACTAAAAAATAACAAAGGGTCGATCACCGAATATTATTGAGAAATGGGCCAAAATACCACAGAGCAACATTCGGCCAGTTTGTGAAGGTTTCATTGGCCGTCTGAAGGTCACAATCCGTACCAAAGGTGACCAATTCGAACAAATCTAAATTTTTCTAAAATGTAATGCTCTTTCCGATATTTTTTGCTTTCATTCAATAAATTAAAAAAAAAATAATAAAAATTATAGCGTTTGATTTGTTGCAGTTTTTTATCTCAACTTATATAACCACCCTTTGAAGTAAGTCTCTGTAGGGTCCAGTGGGGATAGATCCCCAAATATCAGAGTTAAACTCAAACATTTTCGTTGCTATCATTGATTTTTTTTTTAATTTTTTTGTTTCAGCCAAATTAATTTTTGAATTCAATTCAATTTCATCAGCAAAAAAGTAACATTTGAGTAAAGTCAAAAAAAGAAAAACAAGTAAGCAAAGGCTATAGTCGTGCGGGGCTGAACATGTGATACCCTACAACACTACAATATGTTAGAAGCACCTTTATGTCCAAATCCATTTTGGAAGACTCCTTTACAGCTAAAATGCTTCACTTCTTCCCTCTCCTTAACTCTCTTCTCGGGCAACATTCCGTATCGATTGGTTTAAATTGCGTGGCCAGGAAAATTTTTCTGTTTTTGGTTCATTTGACCCCCTAAATATTTTGTATCATCTCGAAATGCAAGAGGTTCCACTATATTCCCAAATTTAGACTAATATTCTCTACGATATTTGACTATATTCGTCAGAATTTGCCTTTTCAGCATTTCGGTAGAATGGAAATGCTGTTTTTTTCACACAAAACTAGTGGTCCATCAACCCGCTGTCCTAAACTCTAACTTCATGCGAGATCTCGTGTACTGTGTACCTTGGTTTCTATTTGTGACCTGTATAACGGCTGCAAAATCAGGAACATTTTTAGTTGCTGGTCCATTTCAACCCCTTAATATATTGCGGACATCTTTGAAAACAATAGACCTAGCCTTCTGAATCTAGCCCTACCCCTCTGAAATTTTTCGTGAGGATCGGACGATAATTGCAATTTTATATAATAACCCCAACCTGTGTTGTAAGGTAAAAAAATATTACAAAATATTCACTTCAATACCATAAGTCAAAATGAAAAAATCGCATGCGATAAAAAATATGAAAAAATAAAAAATATCACAAAATACTTCAAAATCTACATTAAAATCATTTTTGACATCTTTTTATAAGATCTTTTTAAATTTTAAACTTTTACGTTAAAAAGGCATTCTGAATTGATAAAATTTGTCAAAATCGGTCCTGCCAATCAAGAGATATAAGCATTCTAGCTAATACCCCCTTTCTTTTTATATACACATTGTATATATTTCGCTATATATATCCGATATTTTTACTATCGGCATCTACGTAACGGTCAGAGTTGACCTGTTCGTCTATTTGTGATTTCGCCGGGATTAAAAATATTCGCGGTTTAATGGAAAATTTGACTTTTATTTGAGACAAAGGTTATGGTCTATTTCACCCACTAAATATTACCCGATGATCATTGGAAGGCTTCTGCCCAGCCCCAAGCTCTAGCACTATGTTAACTTCCACTTGGATTGGTCTATAATTGAGACCTGTAGAGCAACTGCAAAATCAGGAAATTTTTCAGTTTTTGGTCCACTTCAACCCCTAAAAACATGCGATCATCTCCAAAAGAAATAGGGTTCTATTTTGACCATAACCCCACCTCCATTTTCAATTTCGTGAGGATCCGGCCATAATTGCGACCTGTAAACTGATTACAAATTAATATGGACAGACGGACGGACAGACATACATCGCTAGATCGACTCAGCTCGGCGAGCTAGGAAGATCCATACATACTTTCCTATGTAGGAAACCAATATTTCGAAGTGTTACATAATTTTTGGCCCAATCAAACTTAAAGTATCCCCAACACATAGTGTTTTAGGGCATAAAAAAAATTAAATTTTTGAAAATTTTGTTTTATTTATTTTTAATTTCCTGGCATTTAGACAAAAAAAATATAATTTTTTAGAATATTTTTTCTTACTACAATCCCGCTTAAAGAGTTTTTTTTTATAATATTTTGAAATGTGGCCAATAGACCCCTTTGGTGACTTGCTTGGTAAAACATATTCGACTAAAGTAATCCTCGCACAGTTTTCAGTAATATTACTGAAGACTATGAGTGCCTTAAATGTCAAGAAATTTTAATCGAATCGAAGAAAGTTGTACTTTCCCCTCCTTTTTCAGTATTTTTGCAATGTAAACTCTTAAAAAACCGATACATGCCTTCTTCTTTTTTTAACTCTGCTTTACTAGAAGTTCCCAGTTAATTATTTTTTAATGTTGCACAGTCAAATCTTTTTCAGATCTCTAATTTTTAGTGGTGTTGACACCAGCCTTTGTTTGCTTAATTTAATGCATACATTCATGTTCATTCAAAATGTGTAAAGAGCAATACTATACTTTCTGGTAAATATGATTTAATTTATAAGATTAAGAATTTAACAAATATATCATTCTTCGATCCACTTATATTTAAACAATTGTATCCTCCTATCGACTATATTCCCTTGCAAAATATTCACTTTCACATAAATACATTTTCTGAAGATATTTCAAATAGAATTGCTGGATTCTGCCCAACAATTCCCAACTTATCAAATTAATTAATAGCAAATTCCATTTGTTACATTATCCATGTTTGCCATTAGTTGCAGGACTACCATTCGCAGTCAATCATTTGTCTGTCTATCGATGTTGTTCGAAACTTGAGCCAATAAATTGAAAGCAATTAATACGTCTGATAATGTTATTAATTTAAGAAAGTTACGTTAACATCTGTGTACATTATCTGAAACACATACATACACATATATACTTAATGATTATGGATTGCATTTGCTACGAAGACATGGAACACCATATGTTTTCAGTATTAAAGTAAATGTGTATTTACTGATACGAAAGATGATTAATATACACATGTAAAAAGCTAATAATATAGAAAGTTAGTTTTCGAAAAAAAATTACTTTGCACATACTAGACACGAAATGGGAACACACGTCATCAATTTAATAATGCAATGTTGCCACTATTTCGCTCCTCCACTCGAACAATTCTAATTGGTCTGAAAACAATATTTTACCAAGAACTAAGGCTCGTAGAAGAAGGTTTTATTCATGGTACAATAAATAGGTATGGTAGAGCTACCAGTTGATTACAATTTTTTTCTAAGGCTGGAAATACATAAAGAGCATATTTGGCTGGCTTAAGTCGTCGGCTGGCTTCTTCCGAAATGAACAAAGGAGCCTAGGCCCAAAATCGAACTAAGTCAACCTAAAACTCCCTTGTTCATCTACAAAGCCGGTGACTTAAGCCAACGAAATATGCTCTTTATGTATTTCCAGCCTAAGTGAACCCGACTTCTGCCAATTTTGTGTAAGTATTTATTGTTTTGAAAAATGAAAACGAAATATTTTCAAAACCAATGATTGGAAAACACGTACATTGCGGCTCGCGCATAAAAGCCATGAACCATTTTAGCCATTAAATTGAAAGATTAAACAGTTTGGATCGAATTTTTGAGGGACAACCCAGGCATTTCATTAATTTTTAAGCTATTTAATTCATTTAAAAATGAGGAAAAATATGAAAAAACAAGTAAGCAAAGGCTACAGTCGAGCGGGGCCGACCGTTGAATACCCTTCAACACTATAATAAACCATACAGTTAATATAGGCGAGATACTCGAAAGAATTCCACAAGATATTGTGACAAATAATAAAAGAAAACCATCAGATTCCGTTCTCTAATTTTCGAATAATAGCAACTTAAACTAATTTCCTCATTTCCAATTTATTTGTAGATATTGCACGTAAATGGTCTTCCTAGATCTGGAACCAATATTTCCCATAGACCTATAACCTCTCAGAAGTGGCAAAAGATTAACATTTATTATTGGTTTTTGACTAAAACGCATCTATATGAGATACAGACATTTGACTATATTCTTCAACGAAATCAGCGTTAACGAAATAGTCGGAAGTGTGTCTTTCCTGTATTTGTGAATTCTCCAAAAAGTCACTGGAATGGATATTTTCGTATTTTGTCTATAAAAGTTGCAAACTCCTTCACACATTGAATATTTTTGGATGGCCATCCGAAACTGCTTGGCTTTTGCAATGTGCGGTAACCCCCATTTAAATGTGCGTGAGGATCGGGCGACAATTTTGCAGTTTTTTGGTCCATTTCAACCCCTAAATATATGGCGATCATCTCCAAAAAGAGTAGGCTTCTATTCTGACCCTCATCTTATCCCCATGCAAAATTTCGTAAGGATCGGGCCATAAATGCGATCTGTATATGATATCCTGATATCCTAACTACTTAGTTTTGTTAGCTGTAGAAATATTACCAAATGTTTAATTCAAAATGAAAATATGCCAAAAATATGACAAAATGGAAAAAATATGAGAAAATTTTACAAAATCAATATTTTCATCTTTAGAGAGATATTTTTATGCAATTTTTTTAGACGTTTTTTTCTTTCCTGCCAAGAGGCCATTCTGAATTAATGAGAACTGTCGAAATCAGTTCAACCGTTCTCCACATATAAGAGATCTTTCAAGCATATCTTCTTTGATAGACATATATATTGCACATATTTTGCTATATATCCGATTTGTTGGATAATATCATCAATGTAAAGGTCAGAAGTAACCTTGTGAAGGCTTTGTGATTTCGCCGGGATTTAAAATATTCACGGTTTAATGAAAAATTTTGATTTTTTTCAACACAAAAGATATGGTCTATTTTACCCGCTAAATATTATCCGATGACCACCCAAATTAGTAGGCTTCTTCCCCGTCCTAAACTCTATCTACACGCGAAATTTCGCGTCGATTGGTCTATAATTGCGACCTGCAGTAGCTATGCAAAATCCGAAAATTTTCCAGTATTTGGTCCATTTCAACCCCTAAACATTTGGCGATCATCTCCAAAAAAAAAAATAGGGTTCTATTCTAGTCCAAGTCCCACCTACATGCTAAATTTCGTGAAGATCGGGCCATAATTACGACCTGTAGAGTGATTACAAATTAACATGGACAGACGGACAGACGGACGGACGGACATTCATAGCTAGATCGACTCAGCTCGGCGAGCTAGGAAGATCCATATATACTTTCCTATGTGGGAAACCAATATTTCGAGGTGTTACATAATTTTTGGCCCAATCAAACTTATAATACCCCCAACACATAGTGTTGTAGGGTATAAAAATTAAAACAACTTTCTGTATATAATTTTGAATGAGTCTGACAGGAAGCGGGCATAGCCTCAGGGCTGTATTTCTGTAGTTTTACGAAGCTGTTCTACCTCCTTATTGTACCATGGTTTTATTCTTGAAATAATGCCTTGTAGTCATGCAAGAGTTTAATCTGATTTTTTATAACCAGAGCATCGAGACTGTGCAAAATTACGACACAATTTCCAACATTTACACCCTCTTTCCTACTTTTTATCATTGTCATTCCGTTTGTAAATTCTCGAAACTACGTGGCACGCTATTTTTCTATAAATTGACATAGAAGGTTAAAATTTTGCACATGTGTCTATTTTGCCAGTAAGTAGGTTAAGTTCGTAAATGACGGTCCACGTTATCGTATATCCCACATATAACGGTGCCTCCAGATATTCATTAGTAAGATGATTTAAGCGACATTATTTACCGCAATTGTTTTAAGTTTCGTATTTAAGTTCGTAATGAGTACTACAGCCTATGACAGAAAATCGTGTAGGCAGGTCCACTCCTTTGTACAGGGAGAGATGAAAAAACTGCAACCAACTTCAGACTGCTGTCATTTAAAAAAAAAACAATTATTCGTAATGGAATTCATCGCTCGTTACCGGTAGTGTAAACCGACGTCAAGGAAGTGGACGGAAGAAAACAAGAACATCAGCAGAAATGGTTCGAAAAGTAAAAAACCGGCTTGATCGAAACCCGCGTCGCAGTGTCCGAAAAATGGCTCTTGAGCTGAACATATCGCAATATTCAATTCGCAAATATTGAAAAATTAGCCCGGGTTAAAGTCATTGAAATTCCAAAAAGTGCAAGAATTTAAACCGCAACAGAAAGAAAATAGACTCAAAAGAGCTGAAGAGCTGCTTCACTTGGCCGACAGTGGTGAACTGCCGAATTTGGTTTTCTCCCATGAGAAAACATTCGTTGTCCAGCAGATTGTAAACAAACAAAATGATTGTGCTTACCTGCCAAAGAGGTCAGCTGAAAATATGTACCGACGCGTCGGTTGATCACAAGAACTAAAACACCAGCCATGGTTATGGTGTGGTCCGCCATAACAGCCGATGGTCGCTCTCCGCTCGTATTAATCAACCGTGGCATCAGAATAAATGTCAAATATCATCTCGAAAAATTTCTGGAGGGTTTACTCAAGCCATAGGCACGCAAATATTTTGGCCGCAGACCTTGGACATTCAAACAGGAGTCAGCACGCGCCACCCCAGACTGGTTACAATGATTTATTTCCAGCGCACAATGGGCATCAAAATCTCCGGATACCAATCCGTTGTACTAATGTGCCTGAGGTATTTTGGAAAGCAAGGTTGGCACTAAAAATACCAAAGTGTCCATCACCTCAAGCAAGCGCTTCGCCGGGAATGGGCCCAAATACAGCAGAACAATATTCGACAGCGTGTGACGGTTTCATTGGCCGTTTGAAGGCCATAATTCGTGTCAAAGGTGACCAATTCGAACAAATCTAAACCTATTCTGAAATTTGAGGCTATTTCCGACATTTTTTGCTTTCATTCAATAAAATTTAGAAAAATGTATAAATTATGGCGTTTGACTTCATTGCAGTTTTTTATCTCGCCCTGTATTGCGGATCAGCGAAAAATTCTACATCGATTTAGCAAGGTCCGTCTGTCTGTTGTAATCACGTTATCTTTCGAACGAAGTGAGATATAATGCTAAAATTTTGCACGCATGTACATTTTGCCAGTAGACAGGTTAAGTTCGCTATGTTGGTTCACGTTTTCGTGTAGTCCCCATATAACGGTACCTCCCAAAATTCGGTAATTTGATGATTTCAGATATATTTTATGACGGAATTGTTTCAAATTTCGTATTTAATGTTCGTAATAGGTACTACAGCCTATAACAAAAAATCGCGTATGTAGGTTCACGTCATCGGGTAGCCCCCATTGAACGATACCTCTTTATATTCGGAATTTTGATGATTTTAGCCGAAGTATTCACCAGAATTGTTTCAAATTTCGTACTTGAAATTCGTAGTGTATACTACAGCCTATGACAGAAAATTGTCTGTGTCGCCGTTTACTCACTTAACTCACTCAAATTTCGTTTTTGAATTTCAGAATTTACAGCCTTTGACAAAAAAATTACTTATGAAGGAACACGTCTTCGTAGAGTCCCCATATAAGGGGTTTATTTTTTTTCTACGGATTTTTGTTGACATTTTTCCAGTTCCTTCAAAATTTCTTCTTTTTATTATACCCTAAACCTTGGGAAGAAGGGTATATTATATTTGTCATTCCGTTTCTAACATCCCTAAATATTCGTCATAGCCCCCCTAAAGTATATATATTCATAATCAGCATAAAATATGTAGTCAATTTAAAGAGGTTCGTCTGTCTGGCTGTCCGTCCGTCTGTCTGTCAGTTGAAATCACGATACAGCCCAAATTATTTGACGTAGAGCGTCAAAGTTTTGCAGACCAATTTGTATTGTGTCTAGGATGGTTAATATTGAAAATGCGATATATCGGCCCAAATTTAGTCCCCATATAACAGTACCTCCCGATATTTTTTGCCACATTTCTTTATGAATTTGTCTAACAATTGGTATTTGTAAGTCATAATAGTTGCCAGCTCGTGTGACAACACATTGTATGTATAGGACCACGTTTTGGTATAGCCCACTTATAACGGTAAGTCCCAATATTCGGAATTTTGATGATTTTTTTCCCACATTTTTTCACGGATTTGTCTAAAAATTGGTATTTGTAGGTCATGATAGTTTCTAGCCCGTGTGACGACACATTGTATGTATAGGTCCACGTTTTGTTATAGCCCCCATACAACGGTTGCTCCCGATATTCGGAGTTTTGATGATTATTGGCAGATTTTTTTAACGGATTTACCCAGAAACCGGTATTTGTACTTCATAATTGTGTTCTAGCTCGTGTGGTGAGACATTGTATATATAGGTCCACGTTTTGGTATAGCCTTCATGTAAGGATACCTCCTGATATTCAGTATTTTGAAGATTTTTGCCACATTTTTTTACGGACTTGTCTAAAAATGAGTCTTTGTGGGCCACAATGGGTTCTAGCTCGCGAGACGAAACATTGTACACATAGGTCCACATTTTGGTATAGTCCCCATATAACGGTACCTCCCGATATTCGGTATTTTGATGATTTTTGCACACATTTTTCGACGGATTCATCTAAAAATTGGTATTTGTAGTTCATAATGGGTTCTAGCCCGTAATTGTTCCAAATATGGTATTTAGGACGGTTTGATAGATGACAATCCTTGAAGTATAAAATTGTCCATAGAGGTTACCGTTTTGTATGGCCCCATATAACGGCCTCATTCACTTTATGGTTTTTGATAAGTTACCCAAAGGGTCTTATTGGTATATGAAGTTTAAAGGGAAACACGCTTGAATTCAGATACTTTTTTATAAAAAAGTTTTATTTTCCCTAAGGTTCGGCCCGGCCCTTTTTTACTTACAGGTTTTTACAGGTAATAGGTATGAATGTGGAAAAGTGGTTTTGATATTGTTAGGAATGCTAATAAATATGTCAAGAAATGTTCGGTTTCATAGGCCAAACTTTTAAAGGGGTCAGTTATTGTTGAGACTGATCAGGTGATGTTGCAACTAATCAGCTGTTTTCGGACCTTGTCAGCTGTTTTCGCAAACTGATCCAGTGTTCTCGGACCTGAACAGCTTATAGACATTTTTGCCGTAACATATGACATATCCCCTCCATTGTTATTTGGCTTAGGATGTTGAAAATGAAAGAAAATGTCAAAATTGAAGCTAACCCTACAATTATTTACAAATATGCTAATGTCTGTTTGGATGCCTTTGCCACAGCATTGTAACCATCAACAACAACCGAATTTTAGTTCTTTTGTTGGTTTACCATACATGTCGCCTTTTACATTTTTCCTTCGTTTCATCCGCTTCGTTTTTTTTTTTTTTCTCCCTTAACCAAAGGATTTATGCGAAAATGGTTTTATTTGCTATGTGCGGTCTGGTCAAAACGTGTTTTGTGGCGAAAAAGAGGTAAAAGACAAAGTAGCAGCATAAGAGAACTTACTCTACAACTCACCAAAAAACAATGGGCATATATGTGAGCAGCAAGGTAGATTTACCATGTTTCCACTAAAATATATAAGTCTGTGTACCGCAATGAGAATACTGGAGTTGTAACTTTTTTATAGCATTGTAAGATGTTTTGTATCTACCTTTACCATATAAAGGCTGTCGTATCTTCCACGTGCAAACCTAATGAAGAAATATGATTGTTAGGGTGGAACGCTCCATGGATACAATTGCACAAAGGTAGGACGAATTGTCAGTTATAGTGTGCAATACAAACAAATAATTACGGGAAAAACCAGCAGATTATAAATTAGGATCTAATCTAAAAAAACTGTAAGTTCGGCGGGGCCGAACTTTCAATCCCTTTCACCATTTGGAAGGATTTTTTCAATTCTCATAAACAATAAAATCTGTTAAAAATTCTGTTAAAATCTTAAAAATACCGAATGTAGCTGTTATATTAGGGTCTATACGACGACATAGATCTGCACAGGTAACTTTTGTCACAAGCCATTACAATATTCAGATTCGAAACTTAAAAAAATCGGTGAATAATAAAACCATCAAAATACCGGATACCGGGAGGTACCGATTTATGGGGGCTATACGAAGACGTGGACCTGCACAGACTATTTTATGTCTAAGGCTGTAGTATCCATTACGAACTTCAAATACCAAATTTTAAACAATTTCGGTGAAAAATGCCGCTAAAATCATCAAAATGCCGAATATCGGGAGGAACCATTATATGGGGATAAACGAAGATGTAGACCTGCACAGACAATTTTCTGTCTTAGGCTGTAGTATCTAAAACGAACTTCAAATACTAAATTTGAAAGAATTCCGATGAATATTGTCGCTAAAATCATCAAAATACCGAATATCGGGAGGAACCGTTATATGGGGGCCATACGAAGTCGTGGACCTGCACAGACAATTTTCTGTCTTAGGCTGAAGTATCCATTGCGAACTTCAAATACCAAATTTTAAACAATTTCGGTGAAAAATGCCGCCAAAATCATCAAAATACCGAATATAGGGAGGTACCGTTATATGGGGGCTATACCAAAACGTGGACCTATATGGACCTATGTGGACCTTTTTCAATACCAAAAGTCCTGCAGACATAAAATACATTTGAGGAAAATTTTATAAATCTAATTCAATTCGTTCGGAAGCTAGGGTGATTTCCACTGACGGACTGACGGATAGACGGACGGACATCGCTAAGTCGACATAGAATTTTATGCTGATAAAGAATATATACAATTTGTGGGCCTAAAATGTATATTTTGAGGTGCTACAAAAGGAATGACAAACTTAATATACCCTCCATACTATGGCGGAAGGTATAAAAAAAATAAGATACGTGTGTCGGCGTTTTCAAAGTTTATAACCCAAAGTAACGAAATAGAGAGCGCAAGTTTCTCTCATACTATATGGTTGTACCACCCTCTCTCCTTTCTATCTCTCTCTCTCTCTCTGTCTCGTTATTTGCCAAAAATCGTATAGATATATTTTGAACTTTTTTCCATTCCATCCTATGTTTATCCTACAAAACCAAACTATTATACCACAGAATATCTCAAGGCATGTGTATTTTAATAACCCCGTTACGCAAACCTACAAAAGTCATGTTTAACATTACAAACCAATATTTGTACGGCTAAGGAAATTCTAAGTGTTATTAATGTTGCCTAAGGTAAATGGTTAACGAGTTTTCCTCATTTTTGTATGTTAGTTGTTGTTGAAGTGTAGTTGAGGTAATTGCGAATATCAAGGATAATTAAAGAGGAAATGTTTGTGTAACTAGTAAGTGGAAGAAAAAAAAACACGTCTCACAAAGCCTTATTATTTTATTATTTGAGTGGAAAGAGATTTGCTTTGGAGCATTACAAAAAGATGGGTGAAGAATAAGAAGAGGAAGATTGCAAGAGTGAGAATATTAAAGCAGAAGACAATAGCTGATTATTTTGAATACTTTTCCAAGGAAAATTATTTCAAAGTTTTTTCTATAGAAAAAATAAATAAATTGAAAAACAAAAAAAAAAAAAAAGTTATAGATGCGTTAAGAATTACTTATGCAACTTTGAACTACATTTCGTATTTTGTTCTTGATTGATTATGAGACGACACTTCTATCAAAATAAATTTATTCATAACAAACATAAACCAGTAAGGAAAGGTCAAAAGTCGGTCGAGGCAGACTATTTGATACCCTACACCACTATGCGTATTTAGAAGAGCTCCGATAACAAAAAAGTTTATATTGGGAAATTATCTGAAGTAGATCATACATTGCGTTACAGTGCATGATATGACATCGATGAGGAATATACCGGACCAAAAAAAAAAAACTATTCAATTTGGGCTAAGTAATAACCGTGAAAATGGACGAAGATGTATAATCTGAACCGATCTCAATTAAATTTGTCAAAGGTACATGGTGAGATGAAAAAAATGCAACGAATTTCAGACTGCTGTCATTTCTAAGCCACTTGTCCGACAGCTGTTAAAATTATTACAGTGATAGCTCATTATATTGTTTACAAGCGTACAAAGGCATTTTGGTGCGAATTTTCCAGAAAAAAGTTATTCGTGATAGAACTCAAGCGTGATAGTGTGATTTCTTTAAATTTGGCTGGAAAACCACAAGTGGCTATTTTAGAGCACTCCTGCATTGAAATGTGAATATATTTTGTGTGCCTCGTACCATCGCTCGTTACCGTGATACTGATAGAAATGGTTCGAAAAGTAAAGAAGCGACTTGATCGAAATCCGCTTCGCAGTGGCCAAAAAATGGCTTGTGAGCTAAACAATATTCCTCAATATTCCATTCGGCAAATATTGAAAAATGAGCTCGGTGTAAAGTCATTGAAATTCAAAAAAGCTCAAGAACTTACAAGGCAACAGAAAGAAAATATACTCAAAAGAGTTACAGAGTTGCTTCGCTTGGCCGAAAGTGGCGAACTGCCGAATTTGGTTTTCTCCGATGCTCCGATGAGAAAACATTCGTTGTCCAGCAGTTTGTAAACAAACAAAATTATCGTTTTTACTTGCCAAAGAGGTAAGCTGAAAATGTGCACCTTCGGTTGGCCACTAGAACTCAAACGCCGGCCATGGTGATGGTGTGGGCCGTCATGACAGCTGATGGTCGCTCTCCGCTCGTATTAATAGACTGTGGCATCAGAATGAATGCCGAATGTTATCGCGAAAATATTCTGAAGAGTATATTAATGCCTTGGGCACACAAACATTTTGGCCGCAGACCTTGGGCATTCCAACAGCACTCAGCACCATTGCACTCAACACGCGCCACCAAAGAATGGTTACAAAATAAGGTTCCTCGCTTCATTTCCAGCGCACAGTGGCCACCAAAATCTCCGGATACCAATCCGTTGGACAATTGTGTCTGGGGTATTTTGGAAAGCAAGGTTGGCACTAAAAAATACCAAAATGTTGGTCACATCAAGCAAGCGCTTCGCCGGGAATGGGACAAAATACTGCAGAGCAACATTCACGCTGCGTGTGACGGTTTCATTGGCCGTTTGAAGGTCATAATTCGTGCCAAAGGTGACCAATTCGAACAAATCTAAACTTATTCTAAAATTTGATGCTATTTCCGACATTTTTCGCTTTCATGCAATAAAATTAAAAAAAAAAAAAAATAAATAATTTTGTTACTTGAGCTTTACTAAACACGCATAGTAATGTAGGGTATCATATGGTCGGCCCCGCCCTATTTTTGACCATTCCTTAATGTTTTTTTTTTATCCCCTACAACAGTATGATTTGTTTGATTAGGCCAAAAATTATGTAATACCTCCAAATATTGGTTTCCCACATAAGAAAGTATGAATCTTCCTATCTCAGTCCATCCATCTGTCCATGTTAATTTGTATCATGCTGCAGGTCGCAATTATGGGCCGATCCTCACGAAATTGAAAATGGAGGGAGGGTTAAGGTCAGAATAGAAGCCAATTGCTTTTGAAGATGATCCTAAAATGTTTAGGGGTTGAAATGGACCAAAACTGCAGTTTCTCTACAAGTCGTAATTATAGACCAATCTACGCGAAAGTTAGCATGGGGCTAGAGCTTAGGGCTGGGCAAAAACCTTCCACTTTGGATGGTCATCAGGTAATATTTAGTGAGTGAAATAGACCATAACATTCATGTCGAAATTATCATCCATGTAGCATGTGGATAGAAATGGGGTCAGAATTGAAGCCTATTGTTTATCAAGATATATTTTTAAGGAATAAATGGACCAACTATTCACAATTAAAAACCAATTGACCCGGAATTTTGCATTAAGTTAGGGGTTAGAGCAGCGCAATAGGGTAGCATTTAAGACGATCCGTGAATTATAATTAGCGGGAAAAATGGGCCACAACTTAAATTGTTTTGAATACCTATCAGCACGTGGAAAATAGGCCCGGTTAAAAACCCAAGGCAACATATGTGCAGGACAGTTTGACATTATTTCAAATAATCGACTAAAATATGTTTGGACCTAAGGAAGTTTTCCAATGTATTATGGTGTTGTAGGGTATCACATTGTCGGCTCCACACGACAGTAGCTTTTGCTTACTTGTTTTTCATTTATCAAAGTGTGATGAAAAGGACCTTTCCCTCAAAATAATTTTACTCAAACCCAACGTAAAATACTTAAGGACATAATTACAAAGAATAATATTCCGGGAAAAATTATTTCCAAAGACAAAGTTTTTTTTGATAGAATCAAAAAAGAAATTGGAAAACATGTAATTATCGATATTTTTCTCACATGCGAACCATATCACATGTTCCTTTTAACAGAAGATACTCCCATCAAAATTATTTTACTGTAATTAAACTAAATGCTCTAAAAAAACGCCTATCGTGTTTCCAAATCAATTAACTTTTCTGTGAAATTCAATTCGATTTTGTTGACTAAATTCTTTGTGTCATTCCAATCAAAAAATATATATTGAATCAAATCGGAGGTATATTTTTCTTTCACACAATTAAATATTGTAAATATTTTTTAATATCGAATTTTAAGTATGTCAATTTCTTTCAAATAATTTTAACCAGACTCCCCTCATTTTATTTACATTAGAGTTCAATTTCCATTTATAATGACCACAACAAAATACTTTTATAAGTACACATATATATTTTTAATACATTTACATTGCCTCTCCCCTGCTTGACGACCAACAACTTCGAAGAAAAACTAAATACTTGTAAATTGTTGTCCATTTGCGTTGTTTACATTTTTTTGGTCCACACCGAAAAGCACACATATTTACCATTTCAATTAGCCATTTCTATTTGGTTGCACTTAACAATATTGTCTGTCATTTTGTTTATTTGCAATTATGTGTGTTTTTTTGGACATTTTACAAATGTACTTAAAATGTTCTTAGTTTTTTGCCGAACAGTTGCTTACATTGAAATTACAAACACATTTTTTTTCAATGAAGAAAATACTTCGAAAGTTGTAAACTAAGTCGACCATAATATTTCCCATGCCACAAAAAAATACTGAAGAAGACAACTTTGGAGACTAAATACTAAGAATTTTATTTTTTAAGGTATTTTGAATGTAATTCTGAAAAATTTTGGCGACACTTAGACGGGACACATTAAAAAATAAATCAAAATATATTTTTAAGGATTCGATGTGCCATAAACTTGATTGAGATTCTTCAAGTTATGAAGTCATCAAATCTCTTAAAATCCTTCAAAAAATAATTCTTGAGAAAAACAGCTTGTATGTGTTTAACCCCGGTGAAGACTACAAAAAATATTCTTTAAGATATAATATAATAAAAAATATTCTTTAAAAATCCACTAAAATATCATTGATTTTCTTTGAAAAATCAATTTAAAATCCACGAATAAAGTCTCGAAAATTCACGATCATGACTTTGAGTTTTTTAAAAAATATTCTTTTTAAATCCACGATTACAGTCTTCAAATTACATCCGACCTCAAAAAAAAAAAAAAAACACTAAAAAATTCAGGATTTCGGTTATAATCCTGGCCCTTAAAAAATTCTATAAAACACTCTCTACACATGCCGAAGAAAATATTCCTTAAAAACTACCTTATAGCCTTGAGGTTCTTAAGAAAATATTTCTTACAATCTACGATTATAGGTCCTAAAGAATATGTTTTTTAAAAATCCCGGATTATAGCCTCTATGGTTAATAAACATTATTCTTAAAAAATCCACGAATAAAGCGTAGATAGTCCTTTAAAAATCCGCGATTATATTTTCGAAGATCTTTAAAATATAATCCTGTTAAAATCCTCGACTGCCCTTGAAAAAATACTTCTTGTCAGTCTGCAATACTCTTTCAAATAACTCGATTATATCCTTCATGATCCTTAAAAATGTTCTTAGAGATCCACGACTATATTCTGCATGGTTCATAAAAATATTTTTTACAAATTTCTGAATATATCCTTTAAATATATTCTTAAAAAAATTTTATGCTATATTTATTGGTTCCTAAATATATTTTCCATCAAAAATCCTCTTAAGAAATAATTTTAATTAGCTGGGCTGTTCTTAAAAATCCGTGATTGCAATATTTACAGTCCTCAGAAAAAACCACGATTTTAGTCCTCAACAAAATATTTTTGAATAATTCACGATAACATCTTCTATGTTCATAATAAAATATACGTGATAGCATTCTTGATTACCTTTTAAAAAATCCTTTAGAATCCATAATCATATTCATGCAAAAAAATCTTTTTTAAAAATCTGTTATATCTGAGAAGTACTATTAAAAAATCCACTATTATGTTCCTTTATTAGCTTGATCCACTTTCTAGTCATTCTCTTCTTGTCAGAGTTGCAGTGGAAAGTTGATATTCCACCATTGACATTACAATATACTCCTCTAAAGTTTCACAAGCTTCTGTACCTGTATGTCTTGACATATTCTCTTCATCTACCCCACTTGTTAGTTGAGGTTGCTAGTCCATCGCATGTCTGTCATCGACTACTCCTATAAATGACTTTGTGAAAATTGTTCATATACAGAACTCAACAACATTCGGTGTTAATTTAAAAATTCACCAATGGCCTGACAGGTATGAAGGCAACCGTTGAACAGAATAGAAACTAGCCTATGACATTTGTTGGCAGACAGGTTTTCAGTATGTGTCGATATTTTAAAATATTCAACAATAAAAGAGACCAGACATGCGGTTAATTGTGAAAATAGGCTATTTTGGAAGATATGATTTTGAGAATTATTAAAGATTTAAAGAAATAATACGCAACACCAAAATTGATATAAGCTGAGACAGTTCGAGTTAACGAAATCCATTATGAGGGAATATCCCAAGTTGCGAATTTTTGTATATGTGTGTTCTATTATCAATTGCCTTCTTGTGCATACAATGTTGGTCATATTCCATATATTTTTAATGTTTTTAATGTTGAAAGTTGCTTTGCTTAGATGAATTTTGGTTAGTCTTGAATTTTAGAAAAATGGAGAATTTAAATGTCATTGTATATAAAGTGTACCAATTGAATACGAGAAGACGTTCTAAATTAGGGCATATTGTGAAGCTAAATTTTTTGGAAAAACTTCATCCCTAGATGAAAGATTATCAGATTATCAGCAACAAGAAATCTATATTAATTTTATTGATGAAAATTTTGCATTTTTTTTCTAAATTTTAAAATCATTGCTACAACTGAAAACCAAATTATTTCGGGACTCCCTGACCAAACCTCAATCAGACTACCCTTGTTTCGATGCATTCAAATTGTTTTAACTTTAACTAATTTTTTGTTGCTTTCTTTTTGTGTTTTACTTTCATTGGAAATTCTTTTTTCTTTTTTGTGTCAAATGAAACAAATGTTGAGATTCAGAGAATATTCACAACAGCATACAAACAAATAAAAAACATATCCTTTTTGCAGTACTACTCAAAGTCCTACAATCAAAATAATCTAAAGTGACACGGGTGTGGTTGATGTGGCTTACAAAAAAGTTGTGGTGGTACATTAATCGAGAGGTGGGCAACACCGAGTAAATTGTAAAATCACATGAGACTGACACATGGAAACACAATTACAAAGAAACTCTGATTCACATGAATTTGCAAACATATTATTAATCCATTATACCTTCAATACCATCTCGAAACATTGGTCATGTCCCTCTGTCCGTCTGTCCTTTTTATACCATCCACCATGTGTTGATCTTCATGACATTTTGCATGGGGGTAGCTATAGGATTAGAATATAAAATCATTGCCTTTTAAAAGATGTTAGCAAAAAATGTAGGGTCTAAGATCTAGTGAAAACGTAAAAATGGTTCAGTTTCTGCAGTTTTCCTACAGTTCTCAACTAATGACCAATGTGCATGGTATTCTTTACGAGATTAGAGTTTAGGACAGCTTTGAGACCTTGCATTTTGGATGGTCATCGGATGATATTTAGCTGGAGAATGAACCACAATTTTGTGTGAAAAAATTCCAAGACTACCAAATTATAAAAATATGGACGGCGCACCTCTGATCTTTACATTGATGGTGATTTCGAATGCAAGTATTCCAAGAATACTTAGTCCAAAAACTGCAAAAAAAAAACGTAGAAGATGAGAGAGCTTGCCTCCTCTATTTAGGTTACCTTGATATGCAAATTTTCAAAACGCCGATACAAGTGTCTTCTCTTTTTGTAGTTTTGTTTTCAAAATCTACTGAATATGGATTATCGAAAAAATATTGATTTTTGTCGAAGTTTTATTTTCACAACAGAATGTGGTCATAAGCTTCGACCAAAACCAATTGTTGCACCTTGTATATTTAAATTAAATAAAGTTGGGTTTAATTTTAGCATAAATTTGGGACAAAACACTTTTATTTAAATACCTCAGTGCAGTTGAGAAAGGAAACCTAGTCCTATTTCACAATTATAACTCATATACATATACCTGGAGGCATCCATCTCTTCTACGTGAATTGAAATATTTGTGCAACACACATTTGTTTTCGATGTGGTGGAAAATTAAGGTGGCATCTGTTTACATAGAATGGCTATATGCATGCTTGTATGAGTATGACGAAAGTGTGAACATATGTATTTTTTTGGAGTACCACCCAAGCAACCCGTCTGTATGCGTAAGTATGTCACGACAATGTGTATATGTGATGGATGTAATTTTAATGAGACCTTGAAATGTTAAGACTAGATGAAAACGCAAGAATGAAATGTGCAAAATCGGATTTATGTCCCAAATTTTTTGGGGTATAATTCATTTTCAAAATTTTAATGAATTTGGGAAAAAGTATTTAAAAATAATATTGATCTAAACACAAAATATATTTAGAGTTAAACAAGTAAAAAAATACCCTCCACTATTTGGTACAAATTTGGCAATTTCAAAAAAAAAAAAAAAAAAATAAATAAATAAATAAAATCCGTTAAAAATTCTGTTAAAATCTTAAAAATACCGAATGCTTATACGACGACTTGGACCTGTAAAGGCAACTTTTGTCATAAGTTATTATAATATTTAAATGCGAAACTTGAAGAAAAATCTCTTTATAATGTAGCTAAAATCATCAAAATACCGAATACGGGGGGTACCTTTATATGGGGGCTATACGAAGACGTGGACCTGCACAGACAATTTTCTGGCATGGGCTGATGTATCCATTACGAACTTCACATGCGAAATTTGAAACAATCCCGGTAAATAATGTCGCTAAAATCATCAAAATACCGTTATATGGGGGCTACACGAAGACGTGGACCTGCACAGATAATTTTCTGTCTTAGTCTGTAGTATCCATCACGAACTTCAAATGCCAAATTTGAAACAATTCCGGCAAATAATGTCGCTAAAATCATCGAAATACCGAATATCGGGAGGTACCGTTATATGGGAGCTATGTAACCTAGACCAACATGACCCATTTACGAACTTAACCTGCCTACTGGCAAAATATACATATGTGCAAAATTTTAGCCTTCTATCTCAATTTGTTCGAAAGATAGCGTGATTACAACAGACAGACTGACAGACGGACAGACAGACAACCGGACGTGGCTAAATCGTCTAAGAATTTTACGCTGATCAAGAATATATATACTTTGTTGGGTCTGACACGAGTATTTCGAGGAGTTACAAACGGAATGACAAAATGGTTTGAGATTCATAATAAACGGAGTCGCAGCAAAACAAAATATTTACACAATTCTACTATTGATCCCAGAATATATCAAAAGTCCTACCTAAACTTCGAGAATTTATATATATTAAAACATTTTAGGGTTAGGGTTGTACTTCCTGTGAGTTTATGAAAAACTCTCCCACAGAACATGATCTTTGAAGGAGAAAAAAATTTTCCTAATTAAATTGCAAGAAAATTCATTTTAGAAAATAAATCTCTTTTTCGTTACATATGAAGTATATATTTAAATCAATTCTGCCTAAAAAAGGAAAAAAAAATCCAAAATTTTGATCAATTTTTACTCTGACTTTTTTCGAGTTGATTTCATGAAATTATTTCCAATTTAGTGGTCTGAATAAAAGGTTTGATAGATCTGAAATCAATATTTTCCAGAAAATTAAGTTTACCAAAAGAATATTTCATAAATGCTTCATTTCTTTCTCGTTAAGTTATTTTGGAAAAGGCCCCCGAAACCATATGTTTTTTGGTACTATACAAGAATCAGAGGTAAGAGGTGAATTTTCTTGTATGTAAAAGTGATTTTCAGAATGGGTATTTAAGTATTTTTACCCTAAAAATTTGTAGGCATCTGTCCTGTCTTTATACCTTAAAACATGCAAAATCTGTAGAGCTGCTGCAAAACCAGGAGATCTTTCTGTTTTTGGAAGTTAAATTAATTTATCATACCATTTGCAATACCTCGGAATGTGTTTAGATGACTCCATACACATCGCTTATTTACATAGAGAGTGGCATAAATTGGAAAATGCGTTTTTTATACCCTCCACCTTTTAAAGGAGGGTATATTAACTTTGTCATTCCGTTTGACACATTCTTAAATATTCGTCGTAGACCCCATAAAGTATATATATTCATAATCAGCATAAAATTCTAAGTCGATTTATTATTATCTGACGTAGAGCGCCAAAATTTAGCAAACCAATTTGTATTGAATTTGGTATTGAAAATGAGATATATCGGTCAACGTTCTGGTATAGTCCCCATATAACGTTACCTCCCGATATTCGGTAATTTGATGATTTTTGCCACATTTTTTCACGTATTTGTCTGAAAATTGGTATATGTAGGTCATAATGGGTTCTAGCTCCGTTGGCGAAACATTGCATGTGTAGGTCCACGATTTGGTATAGCCCCCATATAATGCTACCTCCCGATATTCGGCATTTTAATGGTTTTTGCCACGTTTCTTCTAATGTTTCCTTTACCCTAAGGTGGAGGGTATTAAAAGTTTGGCCCGGCCGAACTTAATGTTTAGTATATTTTTCCTAAGAGTCTTATTTATCTTACTATCAATTCTTTATGTATATGTTAAACTAAAGGAGTAATAAGTTTTTTTTTCTAGCACAATTTAATATTGATATCTGATGAGATCTATAAAAATAATTGTAATAATTAATGTTTTAATCGATTACCTAAAATATGGAACTTGACTTTTTGAGATGTGACACTTTTTAAGTAAATGAGAGACCTATTCGTGATCGGCATAAAATTCTAGAGTCAAGCTGGGGTTTACTATTTTCTCGATAAATGTATGAATTAAGTTATGCTTTTTTAGTACTTCTAAAATGCTTGGTATGGTTATATTTGTCACCCGATTAGCAATATTTCACAGGTGTTTCTTCCAGTTTCTGATAAAAGCAGCTTTAAATGGCAATTTGAGTTTTTAGTAGGCATTTCAATGCCTCGCAAAAAATATTGAGGACTGGTTTATTTTTTTCAAGGTATGGCACGATTGCTACTGTTTATATAATTAATTTTCGGAATAACTATTCTATATTTAAAGTATTTCTATACTACTTTCCCTCTTTATTTGATGTTCCCTGTTGTGTTCAGTTCAGCGACCACAACAGCCACATTGAAGATAAACAATGTAATACATTTACATAGATATCTTCCAGCTATTTCACAAACCGCATCCATAACACAGGAAGTCTACCCACACAATTCCTGTTTGAACCAACACAAATCTTGACATACATACACACCATATGTTCGATTAAAAATAGCAGAAACAACAGATTTTCCAATGCCATTAACACCGCAAAAGTAAATATTTTACTCCATATGGTGTTCTGGTTAGTAATTCCCACAAGAAATATATTTATTTTTTTATTTTATTTTATTTATTTAATCGCTTATCAGTCATTTAACTTGATTCAAGAGAAATTTTACACATTTTGTGAACAATTGAAGTTAAATCGAAAAAATCGGAAATTGGGACACTTTTTTCATGCATACACTCTTGGATATGGAATACACGAAAATATGGAAGGTTCAATCTGGTCGTTAAAACATGTATTTGATGGTTCAAACCTCACAATGAGAGTAATTCTTAGAACTATGTTAATTTTTGTTTGAGGTTCATTGCTCCCCATAATATTAGTACTCTTAGCAATGTTGCGGTTTAGTCATTTCCACGAAATCCATAATGAGTATATTATTGGACTTGTCATCCCTACAAGAGAACATATGCCATTTACAGGTTTCAATGATTATTTATAGCTTATGTTAATAGTGTTGTAGTTTGTATGGATGCCGGTAACGCACGTGTTGACTATACAACTAGGGGTGCTGTTGTTGTTGGCTGTATATAAAATGATAATCTGGTCTGAGCTAGTAAAGGTCACATGCCACTGCCAGATAAAGATGTGTATCAGCGTGTGTTTATGTTGTCGGGGAAAGTTCACAGAAAAGTTAGGGGAGGTTATCGAAAGGTTTCCATGTTGTAAATGAAGTGCGTGCGTGTGCTAGGAAATATTAACATATTAAAGCTTTAAAGAGGTAATTATTTGAAGATGCTGGATTTTGAATAGGACATTGTTGCAGATATTGTAGGATATATTTTGCGAAAAATCGATTTTCGTTTTTTGCGTTTTTTGTTGAGGTGATTATAGGATTTATTTGGATTTTGGATTATGCACAATTAAAAGAATAAACATCAAAACTATATCACGTTAGACTTTATATAACAATGAGAAATTAACTAAATATCAATAAACCAAAAGTGTATAAACGATTACTAGAAGTCGGCTTTGCGATTTTGCATTTAACAGTAATCTCTAACTTTTCCATACAGAAAGGTAATCCAAAAAGAATCCATCTTTAACTCACTAAAAATTTTAACTGTTTTTTTTTTTTTTTTTTTGACGTCCATAAAATTAGAGCATTGGATAGCCAGCAGAGGCAGCCAAATCACCCGGAGACCTCTGGGAATGAACATGAACCTAAAATTTGCAGAAGAATGTAAAGTCTCCTTAGCTCATACATGCTATATGTCTCACAATGGCTCAAAATATGATTTAAATCGTCAAAATCCCGACATTCAACATTTTTAAAACTGCATTATTTATTTAGATTTTTTTCCTCACAGACCTTCATAATGTTAAATGTTAATTTTTGTTTCTCACAGATATTTAAAGATTTAAATACGTATTTTTTAAATCACATTTTTTTAAATGAACTGAAACATAAACTAAAAAAAATATTTAAAAATATTTTGTAATAGATCTCTTAAGCCTTAAATCTGGATTTGTATGGATTTTTTGTCACAGACCTTTAAAGCTTTAAACGTGGATTAGTAAGAATTATTTTCAGACATTCATAGTTTCAAAGACGATTTTTTTCGATTATTTTAGCAAAAACTTTTTGAGCCCTGAAATACGAATTTTTAAGAGTTTCTTGTCAGCCCTAATTATGGATTTTCCATAAACATTCAGAGACCTGAACTTTTTTCTGAAATTTTCTTTACAGATTTTTATACCCTACACCACATAGTGGTAAGGGTATTATGTCTTTGTGCATTTGTTTGTAACATGGAGAAGGAAACGAGATAGACCCATAGTTACTTTTGAGAACCTTCATAGAATCACTTTCTGAGTCGATTTATGCATGTCAGTCCGTCTGTCCGTCCGTCCGTCCGTCTGTCCATGTATCCTTGTGAACAAAATGCAGGTCGCATTTATTATCCGATTGAGATGAAATTTTCCAAACAATAGTTTTTTGGCCCAAGGACGAACCCTATTGAAATTGGTGAGAATCGGATCAAATTTAGATATAGCTCCCATATATATCTTCATCCGATTTCGGGTTAAATGTGCACCAAATGTCCACTATCAGTCCAAATCACCTGAATTTTGGCACACCCAACCGAGTTCGGCCTAGAAGCAAGTATATCAAATTTGGAGAAAATCGGTTCAGATATAGCTATAGCTCCCATATATATCTTTCATCCGATTTCGGGTTAAATGTGCACCAAATGTCCACTATCAGTCCAAATCACCTGAGTTTTTGCACACCCAACCGAGTTCGGCCTAGAAGCAAGTATATCAAATTTGGAGAAAATCGGTTCAGATATGGCTATAGCTCCCAAATATATATCTTTCATCCGATTTTATCTTTAAGCCCCTCACATTCTTACTATGCACTCCACAACCGTGATATTTGGTACCAGGTATTAGATGGAGCACAGAAATAGCTGTTTTAAATTTTATCGAAATCGGTTCAGATTTGGATATAGCTCCCATATATATCTTTCATCCGATTTCGGTTTAAATGTGCACCAAATGTCCACTATCAGTCCAAATCACCTGAATTTTTGCACACCCAACCGAGTTCGGCCTAGAAGCAAGTATATCAAATTTGGAGAAAATCGGTTCAGATATGGCTATAGCTCCCATATATATCTTTCATCCGATTTGATCTTTAAGTCCCTCACATTTCTACTATGCACTCCACAATCGTGATATTTGGTACCAGGTATTAGATGGAGCACAGAAATAGCTGTTTTAAATTTTATCGAAATCGGTTCAGATTTGGATATAGCTCCCATATATATCTTCATCCGATTTCGGGTTAATTGTGCACCAAATGGCCGATATAAGTCCAAATGGACTGAATTTTAGTACATCGGACCAAATTCAGCCTAGAAGCAAGTATATTAAATTTAGTGAAAATCGGTTCAGATATAGATATAGCAACCTGTTACAACAGCGAAGCAGATCCACTAACTACGAAGCAGATCCACTAATTGCATTTGTTTACGAATTATAAGATCCACATGAAATGTCAAATACTTTTGTTTTCCTTTTTGATTTACTTCTCTGTCATACTTACCTCTACTCTATACTTCAATAAAGTTACATGAATTCAAACCGCCGTGGCTCGTGTTTGCTTTTCTCTCCCTCGTGTTTTAATAGGTTATGGGCCCAGTCCCACGCAGAGAAAGCAAATTAAATAAGTGAAAAACTTATAGTGTGACTCGGAGTGAAGTCAGTTTAAAAAATTTTGTGAACAATTAATTGGAAAACAATTAAAATAATAATAAAGTCGAAATGGCCGGTGTCGTGCGTATAGAGCCGTTAAACGCGGAAAATTATGATACGTGGAAAATGCAAATGCGTGCAATTTTAATAAAAAATGATTTGTGGTCATATGTCGACGAAAGTGCTAAGTGTCCAACGGAGACTGCTGAGGCAGAGAAATGGTCAAAGCAGGATCAGAAAGCGGCAGCAGATATTATGCTTGCCATGAGCCCAACAGAGTTAGGTTTGATTGCAGAGTGCCACACGGCAAGACAAATGTGGTTACGATTAGAATCAACCTACCAATCGAAAGGCCCCGCCAGAAAGGCTACACTATTAAAGCGAGTGGCGCTATCAAGAATGCGCGAGAGTGAAAATGTGCGTGCTCATTTAAATGACTTTTTTGATGCAGTAGCCAAACTAAAAGAAATTGGTGTCCCTATTGGTGACGAGCTTTTGGCAATTCTACTTTTGTATAGTCTTCCAGACTCATATGAAACTTTTCGGTGTGCGGTGGAAACGCGTGACGAATTACCAAAACCAGAAATTCTCCGTGTTAAAATTATTGAAGAATCCGAATCGAGAAAATCAAAAGAAGACAATAAAGATCAGTGTAATGCGTTATATGCAAAGAAAGAGCAACAACAAAAATCGCGACAACAGAGAATGAAACAAAATAGTGGTGGTTGCTTCAAGTGTGGTAGAAATGGACATTACGCGAGAAACTGCAAAGCAAAAAATAAAAACTCTCAGACAGTGCAGAATGCTGAAGAGAACAGCAATAAAAAATCGAATGTTTGTTTTACAACAACAGAAACAGTGTTTTTGTGTCCCGACGGTAATACGAGGTGGTGCTTAGACAGTGGCTGCACATCACATATGAGTGCAAATAAAAACTATTTTAAAGCGATGTGTACAGTGGACCAAACACTAAATCTAGCGAATAATAATTCGACAAAAATAAATGGTATTGGAAATGTAGAGATAACAGTGCATGGCCGCGGAAACGATACGGACGTACAATTAAAAGACGTGTTATATGTATCGGACTTACGTACCAATTTATTATCAGTATCTAAAATAACAGACAGTGGTTATGAAGTTAAATTCGGGAAAACCGGTGCGATAGTTACAGATAAAAATAATAAAGTGTGTTTACGTGCGGAAAGAATAGGAAATTTATATTACATGCAAAATTATGAGAATACAGCGAATTTTATAGAGCCTCGAAATGAACTTGATATGTGGCACTATAAAATGGGACATTTAAATGAAAGAGACTTGAAAGATATGGCGAAAAGTAAAAATATCTATGGACTAAATTTTAAACCAGACCTTAAATTGTCGACTTGTGAAGTGTGCATAAGCCAAAAACAAACCCGATCTGTTTTTCCTAAGAAAAGTGGCGATAGATGCAGCGAATTACTCGAGATTGTTCATAGTGATGTATGCGGACCGATGAGGTGTCAATCTAATTCCGGTGCGAAATATTTCGTAACATTTATTGACGAAAAATCTCGATATTGTGAAGTGTTCTTTTTAAAGAAAAAATCAGATGTATTTTCAGCTTTCGTAAAATATAAAGCTTCCGCAGAAAACTTTACGGGTAAAAAGATAAAGGCGCTTCAATCGGACAATGGTCGTGAATATTGTAACAATGAATTTGATTCTTATTTGGTGAAAAATGGTATAAAACGTCGGTTGACCACTCCCCACACGCCACAACAAAACGGGATGGCTGAACGTAAAAATAGGACTCTCGTCGAGATGTCACGCTGTATGATGAGTCATGCCGGGTCGCCCCCGTCGTTTTGGGCTGAAGCCATAAATACCGCGTGTTATATAAGAAATCGTTGTGTTACAAAGACTAATGGTGAAATACCATATAATCTGTGGACAAATAAAAAGCCAACAGTGATGCATTTTAAAGTATTCGGTTGTAAAGGCTACGTGTTGAATAAAAATCCATCGAAAGGGAAATTTGAATCCCGATCAGAACTGTGTACATTTGTTGGATATTCATCAGAATCAAAAGCCTACCGAATGTGGTGTCAAAGAAAAAGAGACGTAATAATAAGTCGTGACGTTAAATTTATAAATGAAAGCGGATTTAATGACACATATACAGACTTTTTTGATGTCGATGGTGAAAAACGCATAGAAATTGAATGTCCAAACCAAATCGTGGAACCGGAAAATAACGTCGTTAATAATGAAATGGAGAGCGAATCCGAAGCTGAGGAAGAAGTTGTCGAGTGTGTAGACAACGAAAAAGACGACAGACGCGGCAGAGGACGTCCAAGACTGAGAAAATTGGGACTTCGCGGACGCCCCAAAAAACTGTTCCAGCCAGCAAGTACTTCGAAAAGCGATACAGAAGACGAGGACGGAAATCCATCTACAAGTCAGTCGGGAGAAGAAAGTTTCGAAGAATGCGAATTGGCATATCTATCAATAGTTGCAGACCCTATTACTCTAAGTGAGACCAGAGAAGCACAAAATTCATCGGATTGGAGAGCAGCAATTGAGGACGAGTATTTAGCCCAAATCAAGAACAATACGTGGGAAATCGTCGAGCGCCCCAACCAAAGGCAAGTAATTGATAGCAGACTAGTCTTCCGAACTAAAGATGACGGAACAACCGCAGGCAAGAAAAAGGTTCGTCTAGTGGCAAAAGGCTATTCCCAACGTCCAGGTGAAGATTTTCACGAGACCTACTCACCTGTAGCACGTTATTCTTCCATCAGAATGCTGACAGCATTAGCAGCGGAATTTGATATGGAGATCCATCAAATGGACGTCGTAACAGCATATTTAAACGGCAAATTAGAAGAAAATGTTTACATGAAAATCCCTGAGCAGTTGATGCCAATATTGACTAAGTTGAAATCCGGTAAGTCTATTGGTACAAATCAAATTATTAAACATGACCGAAACGTCGAAGAGACAGCAGATAGATGGCTGCAGGCAATGAAAAATGCAAAAGATCCTGTGTGTCTTCTAAAGAAGGCATTGTACGGCCTGCGTCAGTCCGGTCTAATGTGGTATTACAGATTAACAAAGAAGTTAAAACAACTGGGTCTTAACCCAACAAAGCAAGATCCATGTTTATTTTCGAGGCAAGAAGGTGAAAGAATTATCATACTTTCCATATATGTAGATGACTTGCTATTAGCCTCGAATGTTCCGGAGTGGATAAGAGACATAAAGTTATCCTTATCACAATCATTTGATATGAAAGATATTGGTCCAGTGAAGCGTTGCTTAGGCATTGACTTCCAGCAAAAACTTAAGTCAAAGCAAGTGTTCCTGTCGCAACGAAATTATGCAGAATTAATTTTGGATCGTTTTGGTATGGCCGAATGTAAATCAGCATGGACTCCTATGGAAGCAAATTGTAAGCTGTCTATACCAGCGATGAAGGACGAAGGTATAATGTCGAAATTTCCATATCAACGATTAATAGGCGCGCTGATGTACCTCGCAGTTACAACAAGGCCCGACATTGCTTACGCCGTAAATTTCATGAGCCAATTTAATTCCAACTACAATCAGGAACACTGGAAATCAGCCAAAAGAATCTTGCGTTACATACGTGGAACCCTCGATTATGGATTGTTATTTACAAAGACCAACACTGAGCTTTATGGTGTTGTTGACGCAGATTGGGGTGGGAATATGACAGATCGCCGTTCATATTCCGGTTACGCTTTCATACTTGGAGGCAGCGCCATAAGTTGGGAGGCGCGCAAGCAGAAAACTGTTTCTCTTTCGAGTACAGAAGCAGAATACATTGCCGTAGCAGAGGCAACGAAGGAGGCCCTTTACCTGAAAAATATACTCAACGATATAGGTATCTACAACGAGAATGTTACCCTGTTTAACGACAGTCAGAGCGCACAAAAGCTAATTCGGAATTGTGGATATAGTGCACGGACCAAACATATCGACATCCGTCACCATTTTGTACGCGATTGTCTACGAAACAATGATATTACTCTAGAATATATTTCAACGGATAACATGCCAGCCGACATGTTAACAAAAGGACTCAACAAGAACAAACATCAATATTGTTCGGTTAACCTGGGGTTAACATCACATCATCTACTAACCAGTAGTGCATCTACTTCGAGGGGAGGTGTTACAACAGCGAAGCAGATCCACTAACTACGAAGCAGATCCACTAATTGCATTTGTTTACGAATTATAAGATCCACATGAAATGTCAAATACTTTTGTTTTCCTTTTTGATTTACTTCTCTGTCATACTTACCTCTACTCTATACTTCAATAAAGTTACATGAATTCAAACCGCCGTGGCTCGTGTTTGCTTTTCTCTCCCTCGTGTTTTAATACAACCATATATATGTTTCATCCGATTTAGTGTTTTAGTCCCATACATTCGTGATATTCACTCCACTACCGTGATATTTGGTACCAGGTATTAGATGGAGCACAGGAATAGCTGTTTTAAATTTTATCGAAATCGGTTTAGATTTGGATATAGCTCTCATATATATCTTCATCCGATTTCGGGTTAAATGGTCAATATCAGCCCAAATCACCTGAATTTTCGTACATAAGACCGAATTCAGTCTAGAAGCTAATACGTAAAATTTGGAGAAACCCGGTTCAGAGATAGCTATAGTTCGTAAAATGCACGATAGAATTGGATAGATTTTGTTTTTGTACCAAATTTCTAATAGAGCTCTGAAATGCCCTGTATAAACCTTTTACGAGAGCTCTACTAAATATGCATAGTGGTGTAGGGTATCATATAGTCGGCCCCGCCCGACTTTTGAGCTTTCCTTACTGGTTTTTTTTAAATTTGCGAAGAAGGCCTGCAGAGACATAAACGAGAAATTTAAAAAATAGAATCTCAGATTGGATTTTTTAGAAAATATTCGTCATCGATCTTCAGAGACGTAAATATTGATTTTAGAGATTGATTTTAAGAGCCCTTTCATCATATACCTTCAGAGCCCAAAATGTGTTTTTGTTGGAAATGATTTTAATAGAACTTCAGGGCCTAAAATCCAGATTTTTGGAAATTTTTCGCCAAAGACCTTAGGTAAGGTTAGGACTCTGAAATCTTTCAGTCCATTATGAACAAGAAACAAGTAAGAAGCAAAAAAAACCAACAAATTTCAATAACTTCCGAAAAATAGTGTTTAAATGATGAAATGACCTGCATAAGTAATTTTCTGTCATAGGCTGTAGTACCCATTAAGGTTTTCAAATACAAAATTTAAAACAATACCGACGAATAAAATCGCTAAAATGATCATAATACCGAATAAACGGTGGTATCGTTATATGGGGGCTATACGAAGACGTGGAACTGTGACAAGAAATTTTTTGTCATAGGCTGTACTTCCCGTTACGAAATTTGAAACAATTAAAAATACCGAATATTGGGAAGTACCGTTATATGAAAATGAAGACTGGCACGGCCCATTTCCGAACATAAACTGCCTACTGGGAAAATACATATGTGTGTGCAAAGTTTTAGCCCTCTACCTCAATTCATTCGAAAGATAGCGTAATTACAACAGACAGACATCGCAAAATCGTCTTTAAATAAATCTTGATAGAGAAGTAGGTAGGATGGAGAAGAGCGTCGAATAAATTCGTGTTTTAACTCCGTCACCAGAGACTGCAAAGTCTATTTTCGAAATTAAGGATGACGAAGGGATCCGTATCTGAATGCCCACTGAGATCATATGTCGTATGTTCGCCCCATACCTTGCAGTCTTTCCCTTGATAAAGGAGAAAAGTGGCATAAAAGGAGTTCGATCGTTTCATTCTCTTAGTGGCCTCTAAGTATTTGTATAGACTGAGTTCTACGCGAGTAGATATCTGGCCATATTTTTTTTACTTTGTGGTTCGCTGCACCAACACCCTTGGGTTTTCATCCTAATGAGTAGTTCTAATGTTCTTTTAAAATTATAGGAAGAGGATTTTAGCATGTCGGTTACTTCATGGTATATTGACTCCCAGTCCATCCTTGCCAATTCAACGACTTTCTCATATCCTTCAATATTACAATGTCCAGGTAACCTGCAAAGCTGGGGAGTAGTGTAAAGGTTTCCCAGTGCCGTTCTACGTCTCAGAAATGCACCGGAATTGATTGCCGAAGATTCAATATCCCCAAGAGCTGCATGACTATCCACATAAATAGTCACAGGTTCAGTTATTTAATTCTCCATAGTTTTATTCAATTCTGCCGCCTTCATGGTCGCAAAGATCCCTGCAAAACACTGCACCTTCTATTTGACTTCTAGTGCCCAGTGGTGCACTTTTTGATGCTCCTGTGATTAGAATTGAAGCTGTTTGCTGTACGCTTAAGAGTTTCGAGTTTGAATTTTAATACGTGGCACCATAGAGGTCTTCCACAAGAAAGAATGGACCAAAGTACAGCTTTATACATCCCGTGTATATTTCCTATTGAATACTTGAATTCTTTCAATGAAGCCTTCCTTCACCAGTTCCGGAACGGGGTTTTCCATCTGAATGATTGTTAAGAAATGTGCGCCGCAGATTTAGTCAGATTTAGATATTTGACGATTTTTTTTTTTTTTTTTTTTTTTTTTTTTGATTTTCAGATTATCCTTTATGGCCTTTGAATGATTTTTATTTATCAAATAACTTTTAAAGGCTCAACGTTTTAGGTATTTTTTCCTCAGGAAAGCCTAAATATATAATTAGAGCTTTCCCTTTATAGGGAACAGAAGCGGAAATGCCACAGACTGTGCATCAGCAATCAATGTAATATATAAATGTTATTCCAAAGTTAATGTATTAAAATTAGTGCAGGGCAAGCTTTTTAATACGATTAGAAAATCTGATAGTAGATGTATTATTATTAGTAAATATTTGCAATACTGTTTTGTAAAATTAATGAGCCTTGACTAGGCAACGCCAATATAATTTATGAAACGAAGCGGAATAAACAAAATGAGCTTGCATTTGTAGACAAATATCGGAATACATTTGACATTAATTTGGAGCTATTAGACAATAATTGTCATAATAAACAAATATTTGTGTTACATTAGAAAAGTTTTATTTGATTTGTTTGTTTAATAAATTTCGAGACATTTTGTTATCCTTAATTTGCATAATTTATTATTTTTCAATTAACATAGTGTTAAATACAATACATTGAAATTGGATTGGATTTTTTTTTGAAAATCATGAAACTTTTATGGAGTTTTTTTAGTTCCATTCAAAAAATCAATGTGTGTCATATCCACATTAATGAACGAGCTATACCCCAACTTTTCGAGCAGAATTACAACAACATTTTGAAGTAGGGTATCGTATAGTCGACCCCGCTCGACTTTTGCCCTTTGATTAGTGGTTAGAAATAATGCATACCTTATTTATATCATATCATATCATATCATATCATATATTTTTGCCTTCCCCTATCTATATTGTTAATGTTTTAGAGTAGTTTCTTTTTATTTGACACATTGTTTTGTCTCCTTAAATCAACAATTTAATTCTTATCCAATTTTAGTCATCAAATAGACAAACATTTGATTTAAGCCATTTTCTTTTTTTGGTTTGTTTGTCATTCCATGTCATCAGCGGATTCCTCAACACATTTCCCCATGGAGATATAAAGCTATCACTTAAGGGACTGAAATTCAATCTGTAACAAAATACGAAGAACAAAAAAAACAAAACAGAAACTCTTAATAATTTCCATTACCAACACAACATTGTAAACGTTAAAACAGCCACAATTATGGGTCGGGAGTTTTCACAATGGATTTGAGCTGTGGTTGTGGTTGTCGTTGTTGTTTTTGCTATTTGTATGGTTTGCCACAAAACGATTTAATGGAAAAATATATTAATGAGCAAAACATTTTGTGGAAATATAATCTTGGATTTGATTTGGGAAAAAAGTTAAAAAATTATTTTTATTTAAGCAGAGTATAAAAATTTTAGAATTTTTGCTCAATACTAATTCAATAATAAAATATTTTAAATAGAAAACCTTGTGTGGAAATATAATCTTAAATTTAATTTGGAAAAATATTAGAGTCTGTTACTTTAGACAATGTCCTTTTTTTAAGCTGTGGGAGCAAATGTAGAATTTTAAATAATTTTTTTTTTAAATAATAAAAACCGGTCAATAATAAATTATTGTAGATAAAAATCATTTTTGTGGAAATACAACCTTAAATTTGATTTTGAGAAATAAATTAAGTGCGGGGCCTTAGACAATGACTTTTCTTATAGCTGAGAGATCAAATATAGTTTTTCAAATAACTTATTAAAAAATTAATAAAAAGTTATCTTAAATCCAAAGATTTAAAAAAACTGCAACCAAATTCAGACTGCTGTCATTTCTAAGCCACTTGTCCGATAGCTGTTAATATTATTCCAGTGACAGCTCATTATATTGCTTACAAGGGTACAGAAGCATTCTGGTGAGAATTTTCCAGAAAAAAGTTATTCGTGATGGAATTCAAGCGTGATAGTGTGATTTTGTTATATTTGGCTGGAAAACCACAAGTGGCTATCGTTAGAGATCCCCAGCATTTAAATGTGAATAAATATTTTGTGTCTCCTACCATCGCTCGTTACCGTGATTCTGGCAGCGAAGCCCGATGTCAAGGAAGTAGACAAAAGAAAACATCAACATCAGCAAAAATGGTTGGAAAAGTAAAGAAGCGTCTTGATCGAAACCCACGTCGCAGTGGCCGAAAATGGCTTGGGAGCTGAACATATTGCAATATTCCATTCGGCAAATATTGAAAAATCTGGGGAGCTCGGGGTAAAGCCCTTGAAAGTGCAATAACTTACACCGCAACAGAAAGAAAATAGACTCAAGAGAGCTAAGGAGTTGCTTCGCTTGGCCGAAAGTGGTGAACTGCCGAATTTGGTTTTCTCCGATGCTTCGATGAGAAAACATTCGTTGTCCAGCAGTTTGTAAACAAAAAAAAAAAAAATGATCGTGTTTACTTGCCAAAGAGGTCAGCTGAAAATGTGCACCTTCGGTCGGCCACCAAAACTCAAGCTCCGGCCATGGTGAAAGTGTGGGCCGCCATAACAGCCGATGGTCGCTCTCCGCTCGTTTTAATCGACCATGGCATCCGAATTAATGTCAAATATTATTGCGAAAATATTCTGGAGTGTGCATTAAAGCCTTGGGCACGTAAACATTTTGGCCGCGGACCTTTGACATTCCAACAGGACTCAGCACTATCGCACTCAGCACGCGCCACCCAAGAATGGTTACAAAATGAGGTTAATCGCTTCATTTCCAGCGCACAATTGCCAATAATATCTCCGGATACCAATCCATTGGACTATTGTGTCTTGAGTATTTTGGAAAGCAAGTGTCGATCACCTCAAACAAGCGCTTCGCCGGGAATGGGCCAAAATACCGCAGAGCAAGATACGTGCAGCGTGTGACGGTTTCATTGGCCGTTTGAAGGCCATAATTCGTGACAAAGGTGACCAATTCGAAAAAATCTAAACTTATTCTAAAATTTGATGCTGTTTCCGACATGTTTAGCTTTCATTCAATAAAATTGAAAAAAAAAAAAAAACATGTAAGCAAAGGCTATAGTCGCGCGGGGCCGACCATGTGGTACCCTACAACACTACAATATGTAGAAGCCCCAAATCCATTTTGGAAGATTTCGCTTTTGAAATTATGTTACGGAGCACGGCCCAGATATTACCCTTAGTATTATGAACAGGCACATTTGCCCAATATTTACGCACTCTGTCGTGCTGTTAGTTGTTTTGGCCCATTTTACAGCTAAATATAATCCAATGGTCTTCCAAAATGCTAGAATTCTTCCCTGTCCTTAACGCTCTTCTCAGGCGTGTCGAATGGCCTCAATTGTGTGATCAGGATTTTTTTCCGTTTTTGGTCCATTTCAACTCTTAATATATATTGAGGACATCTTTGAAAACAATTGGCCTAGCCCTTCTGTGCCTTACCCTATCCTTTTTCGTGAGGATCGGACGATAATTGCAGAATGTATATAATAACCCCAACCTGTGTTGTAAGGTAAAAAAATATTACAAAATATACATTTCAATACTAAGTCAAATTGAAAAATCGCATGCGATAAAATAAATGAAAAAATAACAAAATGTCACAAAATTCCACAAAATCTATATTAACATCATTATTAACATCTTTTAATGCGATTTTTTTAGATTTTATTCTTTTATGCCGAGAGGCCATTTTGAATTGACAAAATTTGTCGAAATCTGTCCAGCCATTCTTGAGGTATAAGCATTCTTCCTTTGTATATATACATTGTACATATTTCGCTATATATCCAACATATTTAATATCGGCGTCTACGTGACGGTCAGAATTGACCTGTTCGTCTATTTGTGATTTCGCCGGGATTAAAAACATTCGCGGTTTAATGGAAAATTTGAATTTTATTTAACACAAATGTTATGGTCTATTTCAGCCACTAAATATTGTCCGATGGCCATCAAATTTGGAAGACTTCTGCCCAGTCCTGAGCTCTAGCCTCATGCTACCTTCCACGTCTATTGGTCCATAATTGCGACCTGTAGAGCAATTGTAAAATCAAGAATTTTTTCAGTTTTTGGTCCATTTCACCCCTAAATATTATGCGATCATCTCCGACCTTAACCCCACCTTCATTCTAAATTTCGTGAAGATCGGGCCATAATTGCGACCTGTAGAGTGATTACAAATTAACATGGACAGACGGACAGACGGACGGATGGACATACATAGCTAGATCGACTCAGCTCGACGAGATAGCAAGATCCATATGTACTTTCCTATGTGGGAAACCAATATTCCATGGTGTTACATCATTTCTGGCCCAATCAAACTTATAATACCCACAACACATAGGGTTGTAGGGTTACTTTAAAAATTTTGGCGTTTGACTTTGTTGCAATTTTTTTTATCTCACCCTGTAATTGAGTCTTTATCAGTCTATATTGTTTATTTGGGAATTACTTGGAAATATTATGATTGACGAAGTGATTGCATTAATCATCTGCCATGACAACAATATTTCATATTTCATTAACTGAAATCGTCCACAGAAATTCCTTCCATAATTGATATGGCTACTCAATCTCCTTCCGAAAATTTCTCATAAATATTCGCTGGAAAATTTTCAATTTTAATTACATCTTTAATTCCGTATTATTAATCTGCTTCATAGTTCTGCATAATGGACATTCTACGTCGCAGAAAATTCAAAATTCCCTGAAGTATAAAATTTGTGTAATAATTGATCACAATTCTGTTTATTACATTTCCGGATAATTTGTAATTAAATACCAGGCTCCGAAGGCATTTAATCAAGTGTCAATCAACTTTTCTTGTTCAATTTCGCATTTTAATTTAGTAAATCTACATACCAACATTTCGAACAATTCAGCAGTGGATAGATCAATTTTAATTAAATGTAAATTCAAATGATTTCTTAAGGTAAGTCGAACTCTGCTTTGTCCTGGAAGAACAAATGAAGAACAAATGATTTTAATTAGCTTATTTGCATGAAGTAAAAAAATGCATGGAATCTACTGAATATTAATTTTGTCAAATTAAAATAATTCCATGAATTTGGCTTCATAAGTGAATGTTAAATATTTGACTGTAATTATTATACGAAGTAAAAATGTAGGATATTGGAGTAAAAAAAAATATGAAAAAGAACAGATATGAAATAAAACAAGTTAATCGGTATTAGTCGGTCTTGCCGACAAATGTATACACCCCAGCCTGGAGCTGTGATTATTCTAACTGTTGACGCTTTATGGGGGAAGTTCCAAAGCAATTGGCCAATATTGCCCAATTCGTCCCTGACCTAAGTCTGATATAAAAATTATAACGTGCCATATATGGACTATATCGTCTAATCCCTATACTTTACATGATATATGTGCAAATTTTTTGGAAAATATGGAAATATGTGTGAGGTACCACATATATAGCGGACCGAAATATTCCACTTCATCTAATACAGACAAAAATATTGGCACGTGCAAAATTGTAAGGAAGTGTAACATTTATATCCAATTTTATACGAAATCATAAATTCCGATTAATAACATATTCATATCGAATTTCTGGCTAAAGGAAATATTTAGATACAGTAATTTGTACAGAATCGCCGAATTGTTTCGCAAGTTATATTAGTATTGAAAATTGTGACCCTTTGTGTTTGAGGTACCACAACGGTTTGGCAGATATCTATAATCTTTACAACAGATTTTGAGTTAGCAAAAAAAATTTGGATGTGTGAAATTTGAAAACAACATTTTGAACCCTTTGCGGGGGAAGTACCAGAAGGAGTGCGCCTATATTTCCCATTTCACAGCACATCTTTTAATAGTTAAAATATTGGAATGTGTTAAATATTGGAATGTGTTAAAAGAGAACATAATGCTTATTTCAGATTTTTGACCTTTTGTGGAGGAAGTACCAGAAGAAATGGTCCGATCTCCACCATCTTTATAACAGATTTTGTGTTGATAGCATTATTGAGATTTCCCAAGTTTGAATGGAATCGGCTGTTAATTTCGCATTCTAGGAGCTTCATGGATATTCACAATCATGGCCCTTTGTGGGGGAAGTGCCAGAAGGATATACCCATTTCACAGCAGATCTTGTGTTAGTTAAAATACTGACATGTATAAAATTTGAAGAGAGTTGAATGCTTATTTCACTTTCTTGGAGCGTTTTGGTTATTTAAAATTTTGACCCTTTATGGAGGAGGTACCAAAAGAAATGGTTCGACCTCTACCATCTTTATAACATATTTTGTGTGAATAGAAATATTGACATTTGCCAAGTCTGAATGGAATCGGCTGTTAATTTCGCATTTTAGGAGCTTCCTCCCTTTGTGGGGGAGGTACCAGAAGGAGTTGACCGCTATGTCCCATCCTCAAGGCAGATCTTGTGTTAGTAGAAATAATGGGATGTGTGAAATATGAAGACAACGGGATGCTTATTTCGGATTTAATAATCGTTTTGGTGATTCGAAGCTTTGACCCTTTGTAAGGGAGGAACCAAAATACCAATATCAACCATCTTTATAAAAGATCTTGTGTTGATAGCAATATTGAGATTTGCCAAGTATGAATGGAATCGGCTGTTAATTTCGCGTTTTAGGAACTTCATGGATATTAATAATTTTGAGTGGAGGTACCAGGAGGTGTGGAACGCTATATCCCATCATCAAGGCAGATCTTGTGTTCGTAGAAAAAATGAAATGTGAAGAGAACAGTATGCTTATTTCGGATTTTATTATTGTTTTGGTTATTCAACATTTTGACCCTTTGTGGAGGAGGTACCAAAAGAAATGGTCCGATTTCTACCATCTTTATAACATATCTTGTGTTGATAGAAATATTCTGATGTGCCAAGTCTAAATGGAATCGGGTATTAATTTCGTGTTTTATGAGCTTCTTGGATATTGAAAATGTTAAACCTTTGTGTGGGAGGTATCAGAAGGAGTGTATCGATATATTCCATCTTCACATCAGACCTTTGGTTAATAAAGGTAATGTGATATATGTAATTTGAAGAATTTAATCGGACGCTTACTTTACATTTTACAAGAGTTATTTAAAAAAAAACTATTTAAAAGTTTGACCCTTCGTGGAGGAGGTACATGATGGAGTGGACCAATATTGTCTATTTTCGTACGTGACCTAGAACTAACATGGGTCATCAAAGAGCACAACATAGGAGAAGTGAAATGCAGGAAAAATTGGAAACTAATCAACGCTTTTTACGATTTCATTTAATTCGCGAATTCTTATAGACGTCTGGAATGCCAGGGAGGCTTCGTAGGCGACCTGGAGGCTGGGGACTATTTATAGACGAAAACGAGGCCAAGAGGTCGTTGGGGACAAACAGTAGGCCAGGACTCCGTGTGGATCACCTGCAGAGTAGGGAGTCTTTACAGACGACCTGAAGGCCAGGTAGTCTTTAGACACGACATGGGGGCCATGGAGATGATATAGATAAGGTGGAAGCCAGAGAGTCGTTCTAGACAACCTGCAGTATCAGAGAGTCCTTACATGCGACCTGAAGGCAAAAAGTCTTTATCAACGATTTGGAGGCCAAACAGTCTTTATTGGCAACCTGGTGTCCAGGAGGTCTGCAAAAATATTAGGTTTTGCAAAATCGGATTATCGTTTCTCTCTCTGTGCAGTAAAATATTTTCTTTGAACATTTCGACCTTTTTGAGGGAGGTACCATAAAGCGTGGACCGTACGCACCAGCCAGACAGACAGGCGGACGGACTGAAATGGATTTGGTTCAAAGAGACCTAGGTTCTAAAACCGTTATTTTGACGAGGCACGATTTGGCCGTATCAAATTATGTATTCCCTCTTCTTATCCTGTCCCTTGAACTCCAATAATAATTATGAGAACTCTGCGTATGAGTGATATTAAATGTATGAAATCACTCATACGTTTAAGAAATGGTGTACTGAACTATGAACAAGATTCACACAACTCTAATCTTAAATTTTGCGAAGTAACATACAATATATTATACTGATAAGGTTATAAATAATGTGTTTGAGAAAAAAATGCTCTCAGCACCCAACACCGATTTGGGTGTTCGATCTATCAACCGAATACCAACATCTCCACTAAAAAATTTTACCACATTTCCCTTTGAAATTTTTCCAAATTGGATGTTACACAGTGTTTCCATTGAGCCAAATGTTTTACTCATTCTCACATACTCCAAAACTACCTACATCCTTTACCTTTCATCGCAATTTACCCAATCCACAGAAAAATACTCAAAATCTTTATCATTAGGGACACGTGCAAATCATTTCGTTTTAGCAATTTTCAAGCGACATATGGTTATATGGAAATGTTTATTTTTGTTTACTTTTTTCAGAAAATTAGAAATAGCCAAATGACTGGAATACAAATGTATGCAAGCAGCCAATTTCAAGATTGTATTTAAATTATGCAAACTCATCCTTCTCACTATTCCAGATTACATTTGTGAATTTACAATTTCGTTCAATTACTTTGAAATGTTTGTAGGTGTGGGATGTAAAATCGTATTTGAGTATATGGGTGAGGATATTTTGTGAATGTGTGTTTGAGCATACTATCGAACACATACACCTTTAGTAGTTTAGTTGCAAGCATATGGTGGATTGGGATAAAGGTGTGAACAAATTACCTTTTCGCGCTATGTGGCATGTGACATACGTGTATAGTAAAATGCATATAACTGTTCATGAATTCACGATTAATGTTTATTAGGATGTCATATACTTTCTACTACTTTCCAATGAAACAAATATAAATCTGTTAGATTATGATGAAATAATGTTATTAAATGGAAATACTGACATAGAAGTGGTGTTTCTTTTAGTGGTGATAAAAAAATTGCCAGCATCGTTTTAATTGACGATCTCATTGTTGAGATGATTATTTTGCAATCAATTTTATTCTGTAATTGGCTCACACATTTGTCCATAGTGGAGGACAAGTGACACTCGAATGTACTTATACATTTTGACAGCTATTTTCAGGAAAACCAATTCTTGTGAAAATAATGATGAAGAATGGCAGGAATGACGGATAAATTGCTTTGGTTAATGTCCAATGAAAGAATTCGATTTGTATTATGCATTCTAGTCACTGCATATAAAAGTTCAAAGATTTAGCTATGGAAACGGATTTCATTAAAATTATTTATGGGTCACCAAAGAGCAAAGCATAACATAAGAGAAATGAAATGCAGGAAAATTTGAAAACTAATCAACGTTTTTTACGATTTCATTTGATTCGCGAATTCTTATAGATGTCTAGAAAGCCAGGGAGTCTTCGTAGGCGACCTGGAGGCTGGGGACTATTTATAGACGAAAACCTGAAGGCCAGGTAGTCTTAAGAGACTACATGGGGGCCATGGAGCCGATATAGATAAGGTGGAAGCCAGGGAATCCTTCTAGACAACCTGGAGGACCAGTGACCCTTTACAAGGCGGACTAGAAACAAAGTGCCCTTGCATGCGACCTGAAGGCAAAGAAGTCTTTATCGACAATTTGGAGGCCAAACTGTCTTTATTGGCAACCTGGTGTTCAGGGAGTCTTTGTATACGACCTGGATGTCATAGTGCAGATATAAATAAGGTGGAAGCCAGGGAGTCTTTTGATGGAAACTAGAGACCAGGGAGTCTTTACAGACTACCTGAAGCCAAGGTAGTTTTTATAGATGGTCAGATGGGCAAGAAACCTAAATAGAATGGCTGAAGACCAGGGAGGCATTATAGACAACCTGGAGGCCAGGAGTCCTTATAGATAACCAAGAGAGTAAAAAATATGTACAGACAAGTGGAAGGCCATAGGGTAGATATTGACAAGATGGAGGCTAGGAAGTCTTCAGAGGTAGCCTGTAGTCTAGTAAGTCTTAATAAGTGGTGGAGGCCAGATAGTCTTTATAGATGAGATGGAGGACAGGTAGTCTTTATAGACCAGCTGGAGGCCAGGAAGTCTTTATAGACCAGCTGGATGCCAGAGAGTCTTTATAGACCACTTTAAAGCCAGGGAGTCTCTATAGACGAGCTGAAGCGCCAGGGAGTCTCTATAGACGAGCTGAAGCGCCATGGAGTCTCTATAGACGAGCCGAAGCCCCAGGAAGTCTCTATAGACGAGCTGAAGCGCCAGGGAGTCTCTATAGACGAGCTGAAGCGCCAGGGAGTCTCTATAGACGAGCTGAAGCGCCAGGGAGTCTCTATAGACGTGCTGAAGCGCCAGGGAGTCTCTATAGACGAGCTGAAGCGCCATGGAGTCTCTATAGACGAGCCGAAGCCCCAGGAAGTCTCTATAGACGAGCTGAAGCGCCAGGGAGTCTCTATAGACGAGCTGAGCGCCAGGGAGTCTCTATAGACGAGCTGAAGCGCCAGGGAGTCTCTATAGACGTGCTGAAGCGCCAGGGAGTCTCTATAGACGAGCTGAAGCGCCAGGGAGTCTCTATAGACGAGCTGAAGCGCCAGGGAGTCTCTATAGACGAGCTGGTGAGCCAGGGAGTCTCTATAGACGTGCTGAAGCGCCAGGAAGTCTCTATAGACGAGCTGAAGCGCCAGGGAGTCTCTATAGACGAGCTGAAGCGACAGGGAGTCTCTATAGACGAGCTGAAGCGCCAGGGAGTCTCTATAGACGTGCTGAAGCGCCAGGGAGTCTCTATAGACGAGCTGAAGCGCCAGGGAGTCTCTATAGACGAGCTGAAGCGCCAGGGAGTCTCTATAGACGAGCTGAAGCGCCAGGGAGTCTCTATAGACGAGCTGAAGCGCCAGGGAGTCTCTATAGACGAGCTGTAGCGCCAGGGAGTCTCTATATATGACATGATTGTCAATGAATTTTCATAGACGACCTAGGGCCTGGAGTGTCTTTGTGGACGACCTAAGTGCTTGAGACACTTTACAGACGACCAAAAGACTAGGGAGTCTCCAGGTGGTCTCAGGTATCCTGAGAGTGTATACAGACGACCAGTAGACCAGGAAGTATTTATACACGTTGTAAAGTCCTGGGAGTCTTTAGAGACGGCATTGAGGCTAGGGAGTTTTTTTGGACTACCAGACGATCTGAAGGCCATAAGACCATGGAGCCGATGTATATAAACTGGAAGCTGGGAAGTCTTTTTAGGCTACCTGTAGAGGAGGGAGTTTTTACAGACGATCTGAACCCCATGGTGTCTTTATAGATGGCCAAGAAATCTTCATAGACGAGCAGAAGTCCAGAGAATCTTTATAAACGATCTTAAAGCCAGTAATATTTACAAACGGCCTGAAGACAAAAAAGTTTTTGCAGACGAAGTCTGAAGGCCGGAAGACCAATTCGTCTTTATAGGGGGTCTTCAGAAACGACTTGTGGGCCAGAAAATCAATAAAAGCTCAAAACTTTCAATTTATTTTAAGTTTTTGCTTGGTGATATTTGTAAAGAGCCTTATTCAATGACAAATTTTTTGCATATACTACACCTCGTATCCTTGTATATATTCACCATTCGCATAGCGCATTTCTGGTGTATTGTAAAGAATTACTATCAACTCAAATCCAATTGTAACACATATGTGTTCTCCTCAGCCAAGTTCGAAGAAAATAAATTATGTATGTAGGTATACAAACAAAGGTATGCACCTACTACTACCGCATCTTTGTAAGTGTCATTTAATGTTACACAAGTAATGAACCAACTTGACAGTGCATTAGTTGCAAATATATGTCTTCTAGCAGCTGCTGACTTACAAAAGAGTACCACCAAGTAATGTCTTAATTAAGAACACACGCTGAAAAGACGCATTTAACACTTACCTACCTAGCGACTGATGCAAGTTTAATTAAAACTACAAGGGTGCTGATGATCTTAAGAAAAAGGGAATGGAAATATAAGTGAAACCTTCCGAGTCTTAGAAGATAATACAAGGCAATGCATATAACGTAATAAACAACACTTCTCTTTGGGTATATAATGTAATGTCATCATGGGTTGTGAGATGTAACGATAATAAGATTTCTAATTATTGTCAAGAAAAGGGAGGAGAAAATATCATTAATTGAAAAATTATTTTAAGAACATTTTTTAATCATATCTGGTATTTGAGCGAATTTAGGCTTATTTATAAATGTTCTGTATTCCCGAGCTTTCAAAAGGAAGCTTTATTTAATGCAATTTTTAATTGAAATTTGAAATTATTGCTATTAAACCACAACTAATAACTTCCAGTAATAAGCTAGTTCAACTTGAAGATTTCAACAACATAAATATTGACAAATGCTACCTTTAAATACCCTCAGTCACGAGTAGCAAGTTTCATACAGGTGGAGTGGGATTCACCCCTTTCGCCGCATTTAATATTCTAACCCTTTTGTTGCTTGTTTTAACTATAAAATATTCAAAAATTCATTTCCACACATCTGCAACTATTCAGACAGGAATCCCTAACCAATACAAATATAAACTTTGCACCACAAAAAAAGGTTGGTGTTTATTTTTAGAAACTAATTTTTATCTGTGTTTTTTTTTTAACTTTTCTAACAAACCGGCTTTGTTCCTCCATTAAGTAAATTACAAATAACACCAGGTGTAAAGTTTATTTTTTTTTTCTTATCTTTCTATGAAAATTGTAGAATGCAAAAATAACCTTCATTACAATCAAATTACTTACGTGTCGAGAATAGCAGAAAAAATAGCTAAGAACAAGAATAAGTTTCAAAAATATTGTACACACGTTGTCGGAGATTTTAAAAAGAAAACCTGCTTCAGGTGTTCAATTGGAGGAATGATAACATGGGGAGAACATTAAAACTATGACAATTAGTTTTTATTATTTTATTTATTTATTTATTTATTTTTTTTTTTTGGAATCCTTGAGAAAATTTTAGTGGGGACGACACCCCTAGATCGACTCCAAATGCCCTGAAACGAATTTGGTACAAAGAGACCTAGGGTCTAAAACTATTATTTTGTTGAGGCAAGTTTTGGCCATATCAAATAATATATAATGTGGCTGAGGGTATAAAAAAGAGGTTTATATAGACTACCTGGCCTCCAGATCTTGTGTAAAGTCTCCTTGGCCCTCTAGTCATCCCTGGAGTCTCCCTGACTTGAAGGTGCTATGTATCGACTACATGGCTTTTAGGTAGCCTATAAACACTCTCCAGCCTCCATATTGCTTGTATCGGCTGTCTAGCCTCAGGATTGCTTATATCGAGCCTCCGCCCTCCAGATTACTGCCCTTAAGTTTGACCGTAAAGACTGCCCGGCTATCTGCTCATCTATAAAGACCTAGGTTGTGTATAAAGACCCCTATGTTGTGTATAAAGACTTCCTGGTTTCCATTCCATCTAAAAATACTACCTGGCCCCCAGATCGTCTATAAAACCTCCTTAGCCGCCAAGCAGCCTTTTAAACCTCCTTCGCCGCCAGTTCGTGTATAAAGATGATCTATCTTCCAGGCCGTCTATAAAGACTCCCTAAAGTCTATTAAGACCCCCTATCCTAAAGTACGTCTGTACATACTTCCAGACCTTCCTCTATAAAGATCCCCTAGCCTTCAGCTCGTCTACAGATGCTCCCAGATCTTCAGCTCGCCTATGGAGACTCCCTGGCCACCAGCTCGTCTATAAAAACACCCTGGTCCTCAGATCGTCTTGTAAAAATACTACAATATATATAATCTTCACACCAAATCTTGTGTTGGTCTAAATATTGAGATGTATATTGCATTTTAGTCAAAATTGTATCCCCATTACATCAGATCTATCGTTATTAAAATAATGGTATGTGTTAAATTTATAATGAATCAGATACATATTTCTCATTTTATGCGGGTTTTGTTGTTCAAAATTTTAACCTTTATGCGGGGGAGGTACTAAAAGAGTGGACCGATATATCCCATCTTCACAAAAGACCTTATGTTAACAAAAATATTGGAATGTTTGAAGACAATCGGAATATTATTTTTCAGTTTATAAGAGTTTTAAGTATTGCAAATTTTGACCCTTTGTAGAGCAGGTGCTTGATGGAGCGGCCGACGTTGTCCATTTTCGCAATCAAAATACCATGGACAAAAGTATTGGGATTTGCACAAATCCTAATGATCCTTTCTCATTCAATGAGGAAAATGATTCTCTTTGAAAATATGGACCTTTTATGGGAGAGATACCAGAAGAAGTGGACCGATATTGCCCATCTCCGAACTCGATCTAAGTTTCACAATAATATTATGAAGTACTAAGTTTCCCTTTGAAAGTTATCGTGCTGACAGACGGACGGAGACTCCTAGATTTATTCCAAATGTTTTGAAACGGATTTGGTCTTTCCGACTGCTTGTACGGACTTTCTGACATCCAACTTGTCTATATTGACTCACTAGCGTCCAGCTCGTGTATACGAATCCTTGGACTCCAAGTCGTTTATACAGACTCCGTTTATGGAATCCAAGTCGCCTATAAAGACACTCTGGCTTCCGGATCGTCTAAAAAGACTCCCTGTCCTTCAGCTCGTCTATAAAGATTTCAAGGCCTGCAGATCGTCTATATATGGTCTCCGGCCTTTAGCTCGTCTATAAAGACTGCCTGGAGGCCAGCTCGTCTATAAAAACTGTCTGCAGGCCAGCTCGTCTATAAAGACTCCCTGGCCTTCAGCTCCTCCCTAAAGACTTGCTATCCTTCACCTCGTCTGTAGAGACTCCCTGGCCTTCAGCTCGTCTGTAGAGACTCCCTGACATTCATCTCGTCTATAGAGACTCCCTGGCGCTTCAGCTCGTCTATAGAGACTCCCTGGCGCTTCAGCTCGTCTATAGAGACTCCCTGGTGCTTCAGCTCGTCTATAGAGACTCCCTGGTGCTTCAGCTCGTCTATAGAGACTCCCTGGTGCTTCAGCTCGTCTATAGAGACTCCGACTCCCTGGTGCTTCAGCTCGTCTATAGAGACTCCCTGGTGCTTCAGCTCGTCTATAGAGACTCCCTGGTGCTTCAGCTCGTCTATAGAGACTCCCTGGCGCTTCAGCTCATCTATAGAGACTATGGGCTTTCAGCTCGTCTATAGAGACTATGGGCTTTCAGCTCGTCTATAGAGACTCCCTGGCCTTCAGCTCGTCTATAGAGACTCCCTGGCCTTCAGCTCGTCTATAGAGACTCCCTGGCCTTCAGCTCGTCTATAGAGACTCTTTGGCCTTCAGCTCGTCTATAGAGACTCTTTGGCCTTCAGCTCGTCTATAGAGACTCTTTGGCCTTCAGCTCGTCTATAGAGACTCTTTGGCCTTCAGCTCGTCTATAGAGATTCCCTGGCCCTTCTGCTCATTTATGGAGACTCCCTGGCCACCAGCTCGTCTATAGAGACTCCCTGCTACCAGCTCTACTATAAAGACTCCCTGGGCATCAGCTCTACAATTAAGACTCATTTGCCTTGCAGCTCGTCTACAGATACTCCCTGGCCTTGCAGCTCGTCTACAGAGACTCCCTGGCCTTCCAGCTCGTCTACAGAGACTCCCTGGCCTTCCAGCTCGTCTACAGAGACTCCCTGGTCTTCAGCTCGTCTATCGAGACTCCCTGGTCTTCAGCTCGTCTATCGAGACTGCCTGGCCTTCAGCTCGTCTATAAAGACTGCCTGGCCTCTGAACTTCAACTTGTCTACATTGACTCCCTCACACCCAGCTCGTCTATAAAGACTCCCTGGCCTCCAGCTTGTCTGTAAAAACTCCCTGGCCTCCAGCTCGTCTATAAAGACTCCCAGGCCTCCAGCTCGACTATAAAGACTGCCTGGCCTCCAGCTCGTCTATAAAGACTCCCTGGCCTCCAGCTCGTCTATAGAGACTTCCTGACCTTCCAGTCCGTCTATAGAGACTGCCTGACCTTCCAGCTCGTATATGGAGACTCCCTGGCCTTCTAGCTCGTCTATAGAGACACTTTGGCTTCCATGTGGTCTATAAATACTCCTATTCCTCCAAGTAGTATATAGAGACTCTTTGGCATCCAATATGTTTAATATGACTCAATAACAAGCAAGAAATTATTAAAGTGTTTAAATCATTATTTTTTTTTTTAATTTATTTTAATTTTTAATAAATATTTTTTATTAATATCCTTAATATGCTTTAAAACAAAAATTCTGATGATTTAATTTTAATTAACTTCAAATTCCATAATTAGCTAATTGAATGAACCACACTCAGTCTATTACAACCACATGCCATATTCTCGAACATTGTCATCTGCAACCACAATGGATGGCATTAACGTCTCTGGCTACGACAACCGTCAATCAAATGTCTTGAAAATGTTATAATTAGTCTGGTTGTAGAAATAGGCTCATTTGTGTCTGCTGGTGTTATGAATAAATAAAAATGTGATTAGCATCTGTTGATGGACATTGTTAAATATAAGCCATCCTCCCCTTACCTTTGATCATCGATTCAATAGATTGTTGCTTAATTTTTTTTAACAACCTTAACACAAAGCATATAAAAATAATATTAGAATTATTTAGACCCCTGTTATGTAGGACAAATTGCCTGAGAATATAAGGTCTAAAGCACTAATTAGGGTTCATTCTTAAAAGTTTAGATATGGCAGAACAATTATTGACATGAACAATTTTGAATTTTGAGGGTTTAGATGCTTGGAATGGATTCCTCAGCCTTAAGTTTGCATATTAACTTTGTCGAAGTTACTAAAGTACAATAGGCTTCTAGGAGCTTTAATATATCACTTTTTTCTAGGAATTTCTTTACCCACTAAGGCAAAATTTAATGGTTTAACTTATAACCTATTAAATCCTTAAATATTAATATAATACCACTTACCCCCCCTCACAACATTTTCCTGTTTTTCCTCACCTACTCTTTGAACAAATCGAACTTTATCCTTAGCCATACCTGCAAAACATTCAAATAAAAATACGACAACACTACGTTTATAATTAACTAACTACAAAACTTCGATTTGCATAGCCAAACTGGCGCCAACATTTCTCTTTGCTGGAATTAAAGTGAAATATTTCATGCAAAAGGTTGTTTGAAAAATATTTGGAATTTTTTCATCGCTTCATGACCTGGACGTTTTGCTTTTATCGCCATTGACGGGCTGTAAAAAATCCTATTGAAAAAATTCGAAGGATTAATTAAAGTGTCAGTAACTAACATCTCGCTGAAGTGTAAGTGAATGGAGTAATTCTGGGTTAGTGATTGTTAATGAAAATTGGCCAAATAAAAAGACTAAGAATAGTATTCGAACAAACGAGTAGGCAAATAAATGCATTAGAGTCCTTTGCAGTTCTGTATATGCACATCCTGAATAATTTCCTTTCATAAGAAAAAAATAGTTTAAAACCTGTAAGAAGAGTTCAAAAGTCTGGTGGGGCCGACTATATGATACCCTACACCAATATGCGTACTTAGTAGACCTTCTGTAACAAAAAAGGTAATATTCGGATTTTAATTGAAGTAGATCATACCAACTATTAACCATATTTGAATGCGTATCATGGCTTTAGAGTAGACCAATTTTGGGAACTATATCCAACTCTGAATCGATTTTTAACAGCTTTGATGGAGGCTTTTGTACCTCTAGTACCAAATATCATTGCTGTATAGTTCATGATATAACTTCGATAAAGGTTATATTAAAAAAAAAAAAATATTTATTGGACAAATAGATATACCGGACCGAGTTTCACCAAATGGTAAAATTCGGTTGAATATAAAAATATCTATTCACTTTGAGATAATATTGATTATATGGTAAAATCGCATGAAACTAAGTTATATAAAAACCTAAACCGATTTTGATCCAATTTGGCAGAGCTATTTTCGAGCTATATTTGATGTCCGGTATCAAATATCATTTTTGTGGAGTGCATTTTACCCATGTGAAGGACTTTAACACCAAATCGGATGAAGCATATATATGGGAGCTACATCTAAATCTGAATCGATTTTCACAAAAATTTGAAGTACTTGAAGGAATTCATTCGTAATTACCAAAATTCAGTCCATTTGGGCTGAAATAAGAAACTTGGAACACAATAAACCTGATATCGGATAAAGATATATATGGGAGCTATATCCTAATCTAAACCGATCTCGATAGAATTTGACATACATATTTTCGAGCAGTATTTAATGTCCGGTACCAAATATCATTCTTGTGGATCCCAAATCGGACGAAACATATATATGGGAGCTATAACTACATCTGAACCGATTTTATTTTTGTTCAAATTTTATGTATTTGCTTCTAGACTGAATTTGGTCGGATGTGCCAAAATGCAGGTCATTTGGCACTATATTGGCGGAAATACGTTGAAGATATATAGGGTAGGATAAAAAACTGCAACAAAGTCAAACGCCATAATTCTTGCAATTTTTATACCCTACAACACTATGTGTTGGGGGTATTATAAGTTTGATTGGGCCAAAAATTATGTAACACCTCGAAATATTGGTTTCCCACATAGGAAAGTATATATGGATCTTCCTAGCTCGCCGAGCTGAGTCGATCTAGCTATGTATGTCCGTCCGTCCGTCTGTCCGTCTGTCCGTCTGTCCATGTTAATTTGTAATCACTCTACAGGTCGCAATTATGGCCCGATGTTCACGAAATTTAGAATGGAGGTGGGTCTGGGGTCAGAATAGAACCCTATTTCTTTTGGAGATGATAGCCAAATGTTTAGGGGTTGAAATGGACCAAATACTGAAAAAATGTCGGATTTTGCAGTAGCTATACAGGTCGCAATTATAGACCAATCGACGCGGAATTTCGCATGTAGCTAGAGTTAAGTGCGGGGAAGAAGCCTACCAATTTGAGTGGTCATCGGATAATATTTAGCGGGTAAAATAGACCATATCTTTTGTGTTGAAAAAATTCAAAATTTTTCAGTAAGCCACGAATATTTTAAATCCCGGCGAAATCACAAAGCCATGACAAGGTTACTTCTGATCTTTACATTGATGTTAACATCCAACAAAACGGATATATAGCAAAATATGTGCGATAAATACGTTTATTAAAGAAGATATGCTTGTAAAATCTCTTATATGTCGAGAACGGCTGAACTGATTTCCACAGTTCTCATTAATTCAAAATGGCCTCTTGGCAGGAATAAAAAAACGTCTAAAAAATCGCATGAAAATATCTCTCTAAAGATGAAAATATCGATTTTGTAAAATTTTCTCATATTTTATCAATTTTGTCATATTTTTGGCATATTTTAATTTTGAATTAAACATTTGGTAATATTTCTACAGCTAACAAAACTAAGTAGTTAGGATATCAAGATATCATATACAGATCGCATTTATGGCCCGATCCTCAGAATAGAAGCCTACTCTTTTTGGAGATGATCGCCATATATTTAGGGGTTGAAATGGACCAAAAAAACTGCAAAATTGTCAGCAGGTCGTAATTATCGCCCGATTCTCACGCACATTTGAATGGGGGTTACCGGACATTACAAAAGCCAAGCAGTTTTGGATGGCCATCCAAAAATATTCAATGTGTGAAATAGTTTGCCATCTTTTGTTGACAAAATACGAAAATGTCCATTCCAGTGACTTTTTGGAGAATTCACAAATACAGGAAAGACACACTTCTGACTATTTTGTTAACGCTGATTTCGTTGAAGAATATAGTCAAATGTCTGTATCTCATATAGATGCGTTTCAGTCAAAAACCAATAATAAATGTTAATCTTTTGCCACTTCTGAGAGATTATGGGTCTTTGGGAAATATTGGTTCCAGATCTGGGAAGACCATTTAAGTGCAACATCTACCAATAAAATGGAAATGAGCAAATTAGTTTAAGTTGCTATTATTCGAAATTAGAGAACGGAACCTGATGGTTTTCTTTTATTATTTGTCACAATATCTTGTGGAATTCTTTCGAGTATTTCGCCTATATAAACTGTATGGTTTATTATAGTGTTGTAGGGTATTCAACGGTCGGCCCCGCTCGACTGTAGCCTTTGCTTACTTGTTTTTTTTATATTTATTGAATGAAAGCAAAAAAAGTCGGAAATAGTATCAAATTTTTGAATAAGTTTAAATTTGTTCGAATTGGTCAACTTTGGCACGAATTATGGCCTTCAAACGGCCAATGAAACTGTCACACGCTGCCCGAATGTTGATTTGCCGTATTGTTGGCCCATTCCCTGCGAAGCGCTTACTTGAAGTGATCGACAATTTGCTATTTTTTAGCGCCAACCTTGCTTTCCAAAGTACTCCAGACACAGTAGTCTAACGGATTTGGTATCTGGAGATTTCGGTGACCATTGTGCGCTGGAAATGAAGCGCGGAACCTCATTTTGTAGCCATTCGTGGGTGGCGCGTGCTGAGTACGATGGTGCTGAGTCGTGTTGGAATGTCCAAGATCTGCGGCCAAAATGTTTGCCTGCCCAAGGCTTTTATACACCCTCCAGAATATTTTCGCGATAACATTCGGCATTTATTCTGATGTCATGGTCGATTAATACGAGCGGAGAGCGACCATTGGCTTTTATGGCGGCCCACACCATTACCATGGCCGGTGCTTGAGTTCTGGTGGCCAAGCGAAGGTTGCTCATTTTCAGCTGACCTCTTTGGGAAGTATACACGTTAATTTGGTTTGTTTACAAATGTTTACGAATGTTTTCTCATCGGAGAAACCCAAATTCGGCAGATCGCCACTTTCGGTCAAGCGAAGCAACTCTTTAGCTCTTTTGAGTCTATTTTCTTTCAGTTGCAGTATAAGGTCTTGCACTTTATGAAATTTCAATGGCTCTACCCCGAGCTCATTTTTCAATATTTGCCGAATGGAATTCTGCGATATGTTCAGCTCACGAGTGATGTTTCGGCCACTGCGACGCGGGTTTCCATCAAGTCACTTCTTTACTTTTCGAACCATTTCTGCTGATGTTGATTGTTGTCTTCCGTCCACTTCCTTGACGTCCGGCTACGCTACCTGTATCACGGTAACGAGTGATGGCAAGAGACACAAAAGATTTATTCACGTTTAAATGCTGGAGTGCTCTAACAATAGCTTCTAGTAGTTTTCCAGCCAAATATGAAGAAATCACACCATCACGCTTAAATTCCATCACGAATAATTTTTTTCTGGAAAATTCTCACCAAAACGCTTCTGTACGCTTGTAAACAATATAATGAGCTACCACTGGAATAATTTTAAAAGCTGTCGGAAGAGTGCCTTAGAAATGACAGTAGTCTGAAGTTGCTTGCAGTTTTTTCATCTCACCCTGTATACATGGAAGCTATAGCTATATCTGATCTAATCTTCACCATATTTTGCCTTGTTGCCAGACTGAATTGCGTATGAAATACCAAAATACAGTCTATTTGGGCTGATATTGGGCAGTTGGTACAAAATTAACCCGAAATCGGATGGAGATATATATGGGAGTTATATCTAAATATGAACTGATTCTTACTAATTTAAATTATGTTCGTCCTTGGGTCAAATAAATATTGTTTGGAAAATTTCATCTCAATCGGATAATAAATGCGATCTGCATTTTTTCAGAAAAATAGATAGACAGAAACACTCATGGACGGACTGACATGCATAAATCGACTCCGAAAGTGATTCTTTTAAGATCCTCAGAAGTAACAATGGATCTATCTCGCTTCCCCCTCCATGTTACAAATACATGCACAAAGACATAGTATCCTTACCATTACAGGGTTGCCCATATTCGACGGAACTTTGGGTCCTTTGGGCCCATTCCAATCGACGAGACTTGTCCGCAGGCAACATTCTTTGCGTCAATTGAATTTTGTACGGGAACAAATGCAAATCATTGCGGATGATCCGTTATGAAGTGGACCGAGCCATGCCCAACTGCTGAGAACGGCGTTTTTGGGATGTTTTTGGGGACCTCTCAACACTGGCTCGTACGGCAGCGATATTCTCGGCCGATCGCCTTGGTCGACTTTTATATGGCCTCTTCGGATTAGAAAGAGCCTTACCAGTCGAAAATTTTTCGTATAAACGCTTAATGGTGTTCTTAGAAGGCGCACTTCTCACATTTTTTTGTTTTTGTTTCACAATTGACTTCTTCTGTTGAATGCAAATTTCAACTATTTCAGATCGCTAGCGTGGTATGTATTGGTTCATGGTAAAAATCTGCTTGGACTGTTGCTTCAAACGCGGTATGCCATTGAACGTTGTGACATCTCTGTCAAAAGTTATGGCGTTGCCAGATGGGTCCGTCGAATATGGGCAACCCTACATATACCTAATAGCACATCAAAGCCGCCAGACTCAAAACAAAAGCGGCTATAATCAATAAGCAGTTCGACATAAATCAAAGGATTTCCATATGATTTATTGCTTTGTTCGACGTTTTGAAAAATGCAAAGAAACCATTTAGTAAGCCTTTTGTGCAATCAAGCGAAAAACTTGGAACATTCCCTTTTCTCTGCTGCTATGAATAGAAGGTATCTTTTTGGCGGATTTTAATGTATGCGCATGAATGAATGAACGCCACATTTGCATGTGTTAGCATATGAATGAGTGAGTGTGTATGGGACGATTAATGAAACATAACTGTAAATCTTGTATGGCATTGTTGAAGAGGTGTTCGTTGTAAGTCGATGATGGCATCGGAAGTCATAGGTGATATTATTGGCGATTAAGGGGTTACCAGTCATAGTTCATGTTAGGCAATTAAGGGGTTACCACTAATGAAATAAGTCAGGTTCTTGGTGAATGAGGTAAGGTTGCATTTCAGAAAAGACTATAAATTCTTACACATTTTGGAGGTCACGGTTAGTATGTCTAAACACATTATGTTGCCAAATGCTTTGGAGTTATTGTTTGGTGCCTAACATAGCTTGGAAATATAGAAATATATTCAGACATGTAGGCTGTATAATTTTACTCTTTCCCCAAAACCAATTTTGTTTTTATACCCTACAACACTATGTGTTGGGGGTATTATAAGTTTGATTGGGCCAAAAATTATGTAACACCACGAAATATTCGTTTCCAACATAGGAAAGTATATATGGATCTTCCTATCACGCCGAGCTGAGTCGATCTAGCTATGTATGTCCGTCTGTCCGTCTGTCCATGTTAATTTGTAATCACTCTACAAGTCGCAATTATGGCCCGATCCTCACGAAATTTAGAATGGAGTTGGGAATAGGGTCAGAATAGAACCCTATTTCTTTTGGAGATGATCGCATAAAATTTAGGGGTTGAAATGGACCAAAAACTGAAAAATTTCCTGATTTTGCAGTTGCTCTACTAGTCGCAGTTATAGACCAATCGAAGCGAAAGTTAGCATGGGGCTAGATCTTAGGGCTGGGCAGAATCCTTCCAAATTTGATGGTCATCGGGCTATATTTAGTGGGTGAAATAGACCACAGCATTTGTGATAAATAAAAGTACAATTTCCCATTAAACCGCGAACATTCTTAATCCCAGCGAAATCTCAAACAGACGAACAGGTCAGTTCTGACCGTTACGTAGATGTCGATAGTAGATATATCGTTTATATTTAGCGAAATATATACAATGTATATATAGAATGAAGGGATGTTAGCTACAATGCTTATATCTCAAGAATGGCAAGACCGATTTCGCCAAATTTAGTCAATTCAGAATGCCCTCTTACCATAAAGCATAAAATCTAAAAAAATCGCATAAAAAGATACCAATAATGATGTTAATATAGATTTTGTAGTATTTTGTGACATTTTTTTATTTTTTCATATTTTTATCGCATGCGATTTTTTCAATTTGACTTATAATATTGAATTCTACATTTTGTAATATTTTTTCATTTTACAACACAGGTTGGGTTTATTATATACAGATTGCAATTATCCTCACGAAAAAGGGTAGGGTTAGGCTCAGAATCGCTCAGCCTATGGTTTTCAAAGATGTCCGCAATATATTTAGGGGATGAAATGGACCAACAACTAAAAATGTTCCTGATTATAAAGTTAACAAATTGAATCCAAAGGAAATCTCGCATGAAGTTAGAGCTTAGGACAGCGGGTAGAATGGACCACTACTTTTGTGTGTAAAAATACCAACATTACTTACAGGCCATATCCGAAATTCACAAAGGCGAATTTCTGGTTTTTTTATGCTGATTTCGTTGATGAATAAAGCCAAATATCGTAGAAAAGCAAAAAAAAAATTTTTTCCTGCTCACACAATTGGAGAGAGTTAAGAACAGGGAAGAATTCTAGCATTTTGGATAACTATTGGTATATGTAGCTGTAAAATGGACCACATCAGCTAACAGCACGATGGAGTGCGTAAATATTGATCAAATGTCCCTGGCCAAAGAGCTAAGTGTAATCTGGGCAGTGCTGTATGACATCATTTCAAAAGCGAAATCTTCCAAAATGAATTTGGACATAAGGGGGCTTCTAACATATTGTAGTGTTGTAGGGTATCACATGGTCGGCCCCGCACGACTATAGCCTTTGCTTGCTTGTTTTTTCTAAAATTTTATTATTTGAATTCACATTAACACGCAATTATCTCATACCATATTCTATCAATAAATTAATCGCAGTTTGTCATTTCTTTTCATTTTAACAACTTGTAAATACGCAATCTCTCAACAAACCCTCAAAAACAAGGCAACACAGATAATTGCCACGAGAATCCTCTTAAAGCCTAAATAAATATTTCACTTCTGCTAAACGATGACAAATTTCAATACTTATTCCATTTTAGCACTCCCTGTTGTGGGTATTTGTATAAATCCGTATTTTATTTAAACTCGAAATGCCAAGTAACAAATTGATATTCTATAGGGAATTTGGTAGACAGATACATTATAAAAACAAGTAAGCAAAGGCTACAGTCGAGCGGGGCCGACCGTTGAATACCCTACAACACTATAATAAACCATACAGTTTATATAGGCGAAATACTCGAAAGAATTCCACAAGATATTGTGACAAATAATAAAAGAAAACCATCAGGTTCCGTTCTCTAATTTTCGAATAATAGCAACTTAAACTAATTTGCTCATTTCCATTTTATTGGTAGATGTTGCACTTAAATGGTCTTCCCAGATCTGGAACCAATATTTCCCAAAGACCCATAATCTCTCAGAAGTGGCAAAAGATTAACATTTATTATTGGTTTTTGACTGAAACGCATCTATATGAGATACAGACATTTGACTATATTCTTCAACGAAATCAGCGTTAACAAAATAGTCAGAAGTGTGTCTTTCCTGTATTTGTGAATTCTCCAAAAAGTCACTGGAATGGACATTTTCGTATTTTGTCAACAAAAGATGGCAAACTATTTCACACATTGAATATTTTTGGATGGCCATCCAAAACTGCTTGGCTTTTGTAATGTCCGGTAACCCCCATTCAAATGTGCGTGAGAATCGGGCGATAATTACGACCTGCTGACAATTTTGCAGTTTTTTTTGGTCCATTTCAACCCCTAAATATATGGCGATCATCTCCAAAAAGAGTAGGCTTCTATTCTGAGGATCGGGCCATAAATGCGATCTGTATATGATATCTTGATATCCTAACTACTTAGTTTTGTTAGCTGTAGAAATATTACCAAATGTTTAATTCAAAATTAAAATATGCCAAAAATATGACAAAATTGATAAAATATGAGAAAATTTTACAAAATCGATATTTTCATCTTTAGAGAGATATTTTCATGCGATTTTTTTAGACGTTTTTTTATTCCTGCCAAGAGGCCATTTTGAATTAATGAGAACTGTGGAAATCAGTTCAGCCGTTCTCGACATATAAGAGATTTTACAAGCATATCTTCTTTAATAAACGTATTTATCGCACATATTTTGCTATATATCCGTTTTGTTGGATGTTAACATCAATGTAAAGATCAGAAGTAACCTTGTCATGGCTTTGTGATTTCGCCGGGATTTAAAATATTCGTGGCTTACTGAAAAATTTTGAATTTTTTCAACACAAAAGATATGGTCTATTTTACCCGCTAAATATTATCCGATGACCACTCAAATTGGTAGGCTTCTTCCCCGCACTTAACTCTAGCTACATGCGAAATTCCGCGTCGATTGGTCTATAATTGCGACCTGTATAGCTACTGCAAAATCCGACATTTTTTCAGTATTTGGTCCATTTCAACCCCTAAACATTTGGCGATCATCTCCAAAAGAAATAGGGTTCTATTCTGACCCCAGACCCACCTCCATTCTAAATTTCGTGAACATCGGGCCATAATTGCGACCTGTAGAGTGATTACAAATTAACATGGACAGACGGACAGACGGACAGACGGACGGACGGACATACATAGCTAGATCGACTCAGCTCGGCGAGCTAGGAAGATCCATATATACTTTCCTATGTGGGAAACCAATATTTCGAGGTGTTACATAATTTTTGGCCCAATCAAACTTATAATACCCCCAACACATAGTGTTGTAGGGTATAAACATTGTGTGGTTATAAATGAATGGAAGAAGAGTGTAGCTCAGGAAAAAACGAGGACACGAAGCTGTTTTATAACATCCCTTCCGATTTTAAATATTTATACTCTACAACACTATGTGTCGGTGGTATTATAAGTTTGATTGGGCCAAAAATTATGTAACACCTCGAAATATTGGTTTCCCACATAGGAAAGTATATATAAATTTTCCTATCTCGCCGAGCTGAGTCGATGTAACTATGTATATCCATCCGTTAGACTGTCCGTCTGCCTGTCCATGTTAATTTGTGATCATGCTACATGTCGCAATTTTGGCCCGATTCTCACGAAATTAAAAATGGAGGTGGGGTTATGGTCAGAATAAAAGCCTATAGCTTTTTGGAGATGATCGCATAATATTTAGGGGTTGAAATGAAACAAAAATTTTCCTGAATTTGAAGTGTAGGGTTAGGCTCAGAAGGGCTAGCCCTATTATTTTCAAAGATGTACGCAAAATATTTAGGCGTTGAAATGGACCAACAACTAAAAATGTTAATGATTTTGCAGCCGTTGTAAAGGTCGCAAATAAAAACCAAAGAACAAGAAATCTCGCATGAAGTTAGAATTTAGGACAGCGGGTAGAATGGACTACTACATTTGTGTGAAAAATACCAACATTTCCATTATACCGAAACGCTGAAAATAACTTACAGAATACACCAAAGGCCAACTTCCGGATTTTTATGCTGATTTCTTTGACGAATCGTAGACAAGCAAATCAGCGAAGAATTCTAGACTTGGGATGTCCATTGGCTTACATTTAGCTGTAAAATGGAATGATGTAAATAGTATTAAAATGCCCCTGGTCAAAAAGCTAAGGATAATTTCTGGTCAGGTCTCCGTGACATAATTTCAAAAGCGAAATCTTCCAAAATGCATTTGGACAGAAGGGGGGTTCTAACATATTGTAGTGTTGTGGGGTATCACATTGTCGGCTCGCACGACAATAGCTTTTGCTTACTTGTTTATATTAATCAAGTTTTCACTTTTTCGAAAGAATAAGAAGAAAATATTTACCTTTTGTACCAAAAAGTCGTTAGAATATTTCATTGTGAAGTTTATTCAGGACAATATAAGTAAAATCATTGTTTAATGGACCCACATAGAACGTTTCATTCCAAAACTATTTCAAAGTCTACAACACTGACCTCGATACCAAATTCGAGAATATCATCTAAATACCAACACCCAACGGCACATTTTGTGGAATTTTGAACCTATCATACGTTCATAGTACGCATTTGCAAAACCACCTACATCTCTCAGGTACAGACAAAAACAGTGACATCCATATTAAATCTCAGCATTTCAGCACTATTCCATGACCCAATATGAAATTTAGTACTTTTCTTACAATTATTGAACACAGTGCGAAGACCACCTTTATATGTCAATCCCAGATGTCAAGAGAGATCTCAATATCAAATTTCCTGATTCCAGCACTATCATTTCACCTAACACCCAATTTAGTACCACTTTGTAATTTTCGAATAATCATAGTATATATTCCTAACACAACCTCCATACCTCATGATTTCAGCTTTATCACTTCACCCCATACCAAATACATTTTAGGTACGCATTTTTAAAGCGATCTCCGTATTTCAAACTTAGATAAAACGGTGACGTTAATATTTTTAACTCCCTAATTCCCCAAATTACCAAATTTATTACCATTTAGTATACCTACACTCACCAACAGCGACAACTATATTAAATTTCAGAAATTCAGTTTTATTCCTCCACCCAATACCAAATTTAGTACCAATTAGTAATTTCAGTAGATTATAGTAAAAATTTCTAAAACCACCTCCAGATAACAACAGAGACATCTTAATCAAATCTGAGGATTCCACCTCTATCCCTTAACCCAACACAAAATTTAGGAACATTTAGTACATTTCGTACAAATATAGGTCGCATTTCCAAATCTCAAACACAGATACTATCAATCTGAAAGTCAAATTTCAGAATTTTATCTCTATTCCTTCACCCAATACCAAATATAATGCAATTCAGTACATTTCCTACAATTGTAGTACACATTTCGGAGACCCAAATTTCTATATGTCCACAGCGATCCTAATACCAATTTTCACCACAAATCAAACTGTTTGAAGTCTAGTACCATTTAATACAGTTCGCATAATTAGTATACATTTTCAAAACCGACTCCATATACCAAACATATTTCCCTACCTTGATTCTCGCACCAAATTTCAAGTTCTTAGCTCACATGGTATCATCTTAGAAGTTTTATGCCATTTTAGAATTGTTGGTAATTTACAAACTATTCGATTTTTAGTACATTTTCCAAAAATCCAGTCTAGGCACTAAGACTGTTTCTTGTGCGAAATTTCAATATTCTAGCTTCAGTCTTTTTGTCTGTGCGTTGATTCTCGGTCAATCAGTCAGTCAGTTATTTCACTACTCTTTTATATATAAATAAAAGGAAGCTTGTAATATTATTATAAACAAAACCAAAAAAAAAAAAAAAAAAAAAAAAAAAAAAAAAAAAAAAAACGTTGCTGTGAAAAAAGATCTGCCAATAGAACTTGAGTCGAACCTGGAGAGTTTCTAGTGTATAATTCGCATATGCTAATTTGAAATAAGTTCGAAATATATACTACTTTCCAGAGAACGGCCCTTGTAAGCCATCATCCACATCAAATATGCCTGATGAGCCGCTTAACCAACGGCGAAACGCGTCGCAGCATAGTGGTGAGTGTGTGATAGTGTCTATCTGGCTTTCCTTTTCACTGCAAATTTCAGATCATTAAGCTCGTCTCCAAAGAGAAAACAAACACTTAAATCATAAAACATATGATCTTCGCCTTAACAAGGCAAAACTCAAAAATTCAGCCGAGCCTGGCTGTGGGATTTGAACCGCGGACCTCTGTGTGCAGCCAACTAGAAGTTGCCGTCTCTACGTTCAGAGCCATTAACCCGTCTTCCTAAAGCAGCACTAAAACAAGTGTATGCATTGGAAGCAATGTAGTTGTTGTGGACAAAAAATCCATCACTACAAAAAACAAAACGTTGCTGTGAAAAAAGATCTGCCAATAGAACTTGAGTCGAACCTGGAGAGTTTCTAGTGTATAATTCGCATATGCTAATTTGCAATAAGTTCGAAATATATACTACTTTCCAGAGAACGGCCCTTGTAAGCCATCATCCACATCAAATATGCCTGATGAGCCGCTTAACCAACGGCGAAACGCGTCGCAGCATAGTGGTGAGTGTGTGATAGTGTCTATCTGGCTTTCCTTTTCACTGCAAATTTCAGATCATTAAGCTCGTCTCCAAAGAGAAAACAAACACTTAAAAAACCACAGATAGTTATTTTTTCAAACCAACTCAAAAAAATGTAATTTGAATAATTTTGTAAACGCTCAAATTAGTTTTCCTAAAAACACCGAGCCTAATATAAACATGTATACGGTAGTCTTTACATAATAATTTAACATTTTTAAAATATCTAACTTCAAGTATGCACTTGAAGGCACTCATTATTTTGCAATTGAGTTTAATTATAATGGCAATAAGAACATTTATGTCAAACATCTAAAATTACATACGAATGTGAAAATTGTCATTCGATGTCACAAACAAATGTCAATTAGATTATAGATTGACAGCACTTGAAAGTTTATTATTAGCCCACTACTAATTTGTACTTGTACACTACGATAGAATTGAAAGTATGATGGGTTCAAAATGCATTTTACATTTTTCCTATGCCCTCTGAGGCGAATCTAACACAATTAAATTGATAATACATATATATTATCTCTCATAAAATTTCATATTTTTCAATGATGGTAAAACTTTTTTCAAAAAAATTATATTATAAATTTCATTAAGATACTAACAGGAATCTTCTTTTTAATCATTATTCAATTAGCTCTTAATCAGGTCTACTTCGCCTTTCCTTATAAAGTTTTCTTGTACGATTAATTCATTAAGAATCACTTATCTTCTACAAGAATTAAATATTCTATGTACCACTGAACTCAATACGGAAACGCCTACAAGTTATTTGGCCAAAAGAGGTTTTGAATTTTAATTGCGTAGGACTTAAAACGGGTTTTCTCTCTATAATTATAGTTTGGGTCACGTTCATGCTTGCAAATTTTATGCATAATCGATATACATATTTCATAACTGTTTCGAGAAGTTTAAAACGAAATGAGAATATGCAGAGATTATAAGCAAGCAAGAAATAAGGACAGAAGAAAATTATTGTTCTACGAAAAATATGAGATTATATTATGAACTAAGACAATATTAATGAGGAATATTTACGAATGTTGCGTGAAAAAATAATATTCCGTGCGAGATTAAAATCTTGAAATATTTGCAATGATTTTATGGACCTGGGGAATTGTACTGAATGCTTGTGTCATGTTCGATTTAAGTATTTTTGCAAGAATTGTTTTTTTCTTTTATTTAGAATTGGAAATATAAATGAACAAATATTTAAGATATTTTGAAATTGTTAGAACATATTTTCTTGCAATGAATTTCCAATTGCGGTCCACGTTTTTCTGTCCACCTTTGGTACAGCTATAAATATTCGTCTTAAGTCCTATTCACGCTCATTTATGAAAACCACAAGTGGCCAAAGTTATAACACTCCAGCATTTAAATGTGAATAAATCTTTTGTGTCTCGTACCATCGCTCGTTACCGTGATACTGATAGCGTAGCCCGCGTCAGGGAAGTGGACGGAAGAAAACAGCAACATCAGCAGGCCACTAAAACTCAGGCGCCGGCCTTGGTGATGGTGAGGGCCGCCCTAACAGCCGATGGTTGCTCTCCGCTCGTATTAATCGACCGTGGCATCAGAATAAATGCCGAATATTATCGCGAAAATATTCAAGGCTATTAAAGCCTTGGGAATGCACACATTTTTGCAGCAGACCTTGGAAAGGTTTTATGATCGTTATGGTTATTCAAACTTTTACCCCTTTTTGGGCGTGTCTACCATCTTAACACCAGATTGCTTGAAAATAAAAATAAGGGCGTGTCTGAATTTTTAAAGGAATCGGATGCTCATATCTTTTTTACGAGCTTCAAGGCTGTTGAAAATTTTAACCCGTTGTGAGGGAGGCACCAGAGGGAGTGGACCGATATCTTCGCACCAGATCTTGTTTAAATAAAAGTATTTGGATGTGTGAAATTTGAAAATAATTGAAAAAATTTGAACCTTTATCGATATTGCGTATTTTCGCCTAAAACCTAGCACTGAAAATAATATTGGGATTCGAAAAGTTTACACAAGTTTACAAATCGAATGATACTTACTCTTTCTATTATTTTCTTTGAAAATTTTGGCCCTTTGGTAGGGGGGGGGATACCAGATGGACTGGCCAGGTTTTTCCCATCTCCGAACTCGATCTAAATGTGAAACAAGTTTGGACCAAATTTCACCGGAATTGTTTTAAATTTGGTATTTGAAGGTTGAAATTAATACTACAGCCTGTGACAGAAAATCGTCTGTGCAGGTCCACGTCTTCGTATAGCCCCAATATAACGGCACCTGTCGATATTCTGTATTTTGACATTATTCACCGGAATTGTTTCAAAATTGGTATTTGAAGTTCGTAATGGATAATACAGCCTATGACAGAAAATTGTCCGTGCAGGTCCTCGTCTTCGTATAGCCCCCTTATAACGGTACCACCCGATATTCGGTATTTGAAGTTCGTAATGGATAATACAGCCTATGACAGAAAATTGTCCGTGCAGGTCCACGTCTTCGTATAGCCCCCATATAATAAGTACCTCCCTATATTTTGTATTTTGATGAGTTTAGCTTCACTATTCACCGATTTTTTTCAAGTTCCGTATGTGAATATTGTGATGACTTATGATAAAACCCACCTATACTGGTCCACGTCGTCGCTAATCTAATGGCTGTATTCGTTATCTTTAAGATTTTAACAGAATTTTTAACGGATTATTTATTATCTTTTTTTTGTTTTTGAAAATTTCCAAATTCGTCCCAAATGGGGAAGGGTATTCAAAGTTCGGCCCGGTCAAGCTTTCAACTTTTTTTACTTGTTATGAAATATTCTCGTGTACAAACGAAGCAGCGCTGTGACATCTTGGATGGAGTAGAACACCTCATCGATTGGTAAGACAGCAGCTTGAAAAACCCTCAAATATTTGTATTCTTCATAGTCATATTTAACCAGTAAGGAAAGCTCAAAAGTCGGGCGGGGCCGACTAAATGATACCCTACACCACTATGCATATTTAGTAGAGCTCTCGTTAAAAGGTTTATACAGGGCATTTCAGAGCTCTATTAGATATTTGGTACAAAATCAAAATCTATCCAATTCTATCGTGAATTTTACGAACTATAGCTATCTCTGAACCGGGTTTCTCCAAATTTTACGTATTAGCTTCTAGACTGAATTCGGTCTTATGTACGAAAATTCAGGTGATTTGGGCTGATATTGACCATTTAGTGCACATTTAACCCGAAATCGGATGAAGATATATATGAGAGCTATATCCAAATCTGAACCGATTTCGATAAAATGTAAAACAGCTATTTCTGTGCTCCATCTAATACCTGGTACCAAATATCACGGTTGTGGAGTGCATAGTAAGAATGTGAGGGGCTTAAAGATCAAATCGGATGAAAGATATATATGGGAGCTATAGCCATATCTGAACCGATTTTCTCCAAATTTGATATACTTGCTTCTAGGCCGAACTCGGTTGGGTGTGCAAAAATTCAGGTGATTTGGACTGATAGTGGACATTTGGTGCACATTTAACCCGAAATCGGATGAAAGATATATATGGGAGCTATAGCTATATCTGAACCGATTTTCTCCAAATTTGATATACTTGCTTCTAGGCCGAATTCGGTTGGGTGTGCCAAAATTCAGGTGATTTGGACTGATAGTGGACATTTGGTGCACATTTAACCCGAAATCGGATGAAGATATACATGGGAGCTATATCTAAATTTGATCCGATTCTCACCAATTTCAATAGGGTTCGTCCTTGGGCCAAAAAAATATTGTTTGGAAAATTTCATCTCAATCGGATAAAAATCAAAGTAACTATGGGTCTATCTCGTTTCCTTCTCCATGTTACAAACAAATGCACAAAGACATAATACCCTTACCACTATGTGGTGTAGGGTATAAAAATTGCATTATTTGTAAACATTTTAATGTAAGTTCAAGTTTTAAAATGCCTTCTTATATAGTTCTAATGTCTTAGCGACCGATTTCCTTCAAATGTTCTCAGTTTAATCCTCTTCTATACCTTTTTTTAAGTTTCACTTGCAAATAAATTCATTTCATGCATTAAATTGTCCGCCCAAATAATTTAGCAATTTAACAAAAGACTGTAAATTCAATTTTATCTTTCGCACTTTATCATTTTCCCATTTCTTGCCGTTTCATCTGCCCCAAGGTCAAAACCAGGGTTTTTCTTATGTTTCATGAATTCATTATGCAAATGTTCTCTTTTTACGTGTTTTGCATTGAATATATGACCCACTTATAAAAACAAACAAAACAACAACAGCAACAACACCAATGATTTCTACATCCTAAAGCATTAATAAAGATGTAAATTTGTTTGTGATAATACAAAAGGAAATGACTAACGCTTTAAGCAAAGAAATAATTGTGTTTGTGTAGAGCAGAAGGGCTACTGGGTTTTGAAAAACAAAAACAAAGATAGATAAAGAGAAGAGAGCGAGGTAGAGAGAGAAAAAAAACAATATTTTTTAACAAAATTAAGGGCTTCCACTATCTTGTCTTTGTGGTAGGTCTTATAATGATTTAATTAATGTTCCGGGTAACGGAATTGATTTTCTTTGGAGACGAGACATACTCGCCTTGACCTTTATGTACATTGTTAACCTAGGTATACCAGAATATGAGGTCTATCAGAAGTAACTATGGATCTATCTCGCTTCCTTCTCTATATTACAAACAAATGCACAAAGACATAATACCCTTACAACTATGTGGTGTAGGGTTTAAAGAGAGAGAGAGAGAGAGAGAGAGAGAGAGAGAGAGAGAGAGAGGGAGAAGACAAGGACTATTTTTTAGAAAATTAAGCTCTTTCTCTGCATTGTCTATGCCGTAGGATTGATAACAATTTAGTGTATGTTTCGCGTTAAGGAATTATTAACCTATTATTTTCCCTCAAACAAGGCCCTAACACATTTCACTACAAAATTCCTATAAATAAAAATTAAAACAACTTGGTTCTCACCAATAACGATATGGATATTAAACTCTCTTATGACACCCATGGCAACATGTATATGTGTATGTCGTTACATATGAACCCACAAATACTCATGGCACAATAATGGAAGCTATATTGAGAGTTTGTTTGATTTGGAGAGACATATTGTCATATATACAGGGTGAGATAAAACCGCAACAAAGTCAAACGCCATAATTTTTTTTTTTTTTAATTTTATTGAATGAAAGCAAAAAATGTCGCAAATAGCATCAAATTTTAGAAAGAGTTTAGATTTGTTCGAATTGGTAATCTTTGGCACGAATTATGGCCTTCAAACGGTCAATGAAAACGTCACACGCTACCCGAATGTTGCTCTGTGGTAGTTTGGCCCATTCCCGGGCAGAGCTTGCTTGAGGTGGTCGACACTTTGGTATTTTTTAGTGAAAACCTTGCTTTCTAAAATACTCCAGACACAATAGTCCAACGGATTGGTATCCGGAGATTTTGGTGGTCAATGTGCGCTGGAAATCCAGGAACCTCATTTTGTAACCATTCTTGGGGGGCGCGTGCTGAGTGCGATGGTGCTGAGTCCTGTTGGAATGTCCAAGGTCTGCAGCCAAAATGTTTGCGTGCCCAAGGCATTAATACACTCTCCAGAATATTTTCGCGATAATATTCGGTATTAGTGCTAATGCCACGGTCGATTAACACGAGCGGAGAGCGACCATCGGCTGTTATGGAGACCCACACCATCACCACGGCCGACGCTTGAGTTCTGGTGGCCAACCGAAGGTGCACATTTTCAGCTGACCTCGATCATTTTGTTTGTGTACAAACTGCTGGACAACGAATGTTTCCTCATCGGAGAAAACCAAAATCGGCAGTTCACCACTTTCGGCCAACGAAACAACTATTTAGCTCTTTTAACTCTATTTTCTTTCTGTTGCGGTGTAAGTTCTTGCAGTTTTTGGAATTTCATTGGCTTTACCCCGAGCTGAATTTTCAATATTTACCGAATGGAATATTGCGATATGTTCAGCTCACGAGCCTATTTTCGGACACTGCGATGCGGGTTTCGTTCAAGTCGCTTCTTTACTTTTCAAACCATTTCTGCTGATGTTGCTGTTTTCTTCCGTCCACTTCCTTGAAGTCGGGCTACGCTACCAGTATCACGGTAACGAGCTATGGTACGAGACACAAAAGATTTATTCACATTTAAATGCTGGATTGCTCTAGCGATAGCCACTTGTGGTTTTCCAGCCAAATATAAAGAAATCACATTATCCCGCTTAAATTCCATCACGAATAACTTTTTTTTTTATTGGAAAATTCTCACCAAAATGCTTTTGTACGCTTGTTAATAATATAATGAGTTGTCAGTGGAATAATTTTAATAGCTGTCGGAGGAGTGGCTTAGAAATGACAGCAGTCTGAAATTGGTTGCAGTTTTTGCATCTCACCCTGTATTGGTTTCCCATAGGTTCCCCTCACACCGCGATAAACATAAATTTATATACATACATTCCGGTACATGGAATAAACAAGTAAAACCTGTGCGTGTGTTCACATTTTCACATTTCGAAACGAGTACCTTAATAGCAACGAGTATTTTTATTTATATTGCATCCTCTCCTCTCGGTGTATTTTATCACCCTTCAACCCATTTTCACTTTCAGATCCTTGATGACTTTACAAATATATTTTTTGCGTTGCACAATGGTGACGTTGTGTGTCGTCACATAGGAAAGTGTACAGTTGTTTGTTTGTTACTTGTCAACGTTTATCATCTGGGTGAAAGTATGTTTGCATTTTTTTGTTAAGTGGATTTTTTCATTGTGTAATAAATGCAGGTGCACATGTATGTGTGTGTGTATTAGAGGAAAACAATTATATTTTGTTGACATGACCTGTTGCTTATTTGTGTACACTCAACCATATTATGGAGGGTTGAGTAATTTCGTTTGCACTTTATCAAAATAATTATTTACGACCCAAATAAGTATAAAAATTTGCAGTCAGCGTAAAATTCTAAGGCAATTCAAACAATGCGTCTTCCAATGCACCCACTCCAACTATTAAAGGGATCGACGTACATGGCTAAAATTTTGGTCATTGTGGGATTAAAAATTGTATATTTTTTTTTTGTTTTGAAGTTTTCAGACAAAAATTCCTACGGTTGGTTTACAACCTTTTATTCTGGTTTTTATGATTTTATCCACATTTTCCAATGGAAAAGTTCAACAGAATATACTTTATATAGATAAGGGATTTTCTATAGCTTCTATATAAGGCCACCTCTCAATTATCGATGTTTATAAGACTTAAATTAATTTAAAAAAAAATTAAAAATAAAAAATGGTAACTATAGATCGTAATGGGTTCTACTTTCTGAGGCTGAATATCGTCTGTACAGACCCTAACATCTAAGTCAAAAAAATTCTCTGTATGTGTCAATTATTTCCTATAGCCTCCATATAAGGCCACCTCTCAACTATCGATGTTTGGGTGACTTAAATTAATATTTTTTATATAATTGTTTGAGATTCGATATTGCATGTTCCTAATAACAGAAATGCCGTATACAACTCGAATGCCAGAATTTCGGAACTAATACACATATTTTTAATAGCTAATAATTATGCGTATACATTCATTACGTTCAAAAATTGTCTCGTAAAAGTACAAGTTTTAGCCCCTAGATCTCTTGGACCAAATCCATTTCATGACATTTGGAGTCGATCCAGCGTTGTCCGTCCGTCCATCTAGGTAGTGCGTACTAAGGCTTTCGACTGCGGCCAAACTTGGTACGTTATTATTATTACCAAACTTAGATAGAATTCAGAGAAAGGAAATATCCAATTTTTCTAGCATCTCAACCACAAAGGCTCAATATTTTCGTCGAAAATAATTTCCATATATTCAAATATTTTTATCAGTATTAGATGAAGTGGAATACTTTAGATGAACTTTAGATGAAGCCTATGACAGAAAATAGTCTGTGCAGGTCCACGTTTTATAACCCCATGGTACCTCCCTTTATTCGGTATTTTGATGATTTTAGCTACATTATAAACATCATTTTTTCAAGTTTCGCATTTGAATATTGTAATAAAAAAAGTTGCCTATTCAGGTCCACGTCCCCTAATATAAGGCTACATTCGGTATTTTTAAGATTTTAACAGAATTTTTATCGGAATTTATTTATTTATTTTTTTTTTTTTTTTTTTGAAAATTGCCAAATTCGTTCCAAATGGTGGAGGGTATTCAAAGTTTTTGTACCCTCGGCCGAAAGGTGTCTCATCGAAATGACGGTTTTAGAGCCCAGACCGATTTGGGCCAAATCCAATTCAGCTCATTTGGAGTCGACCTAGCGATGTTCGTCCGTCTGTCTGTTTGAGGGTGCGCACGATAGCTCTCGAAGAGAAAATCCAATAATATTATTGTCAAACTCAAATCAAATTCGGAGATGGGCAATATCGGACCACTCCTTCTGCTAACTCCCCACAAAAGGTCGAAATTTTCAAGGGAAGGAGTCCGAAATAAGCATTCTGTTCTCTTAATATTTCACACATACAATTACTTCCACTAGCACAAGATCTACTGTGAAGATGGGATATATCTGTCGATATTGACACATTCCTTCGGAACCCACTCCACACTGGGTCAAAAATTTGAATAATCATGCACAAGTCAAATATATATTGAAGTAATCGAACATTGGTTGAGGGTATAAATCTGTCGGCTAAACCGACTGATACTTTTTAACTAGTTTTGTTCCATTTTCATTATTTGTTGGAGTTTTCCTGTAACTCTGGAGAAGAATAGATTTTGTCGCACTGTGTAATCATTTTGTGGAGGAACTCGTAATTTAACGAAAGCGCTTCTTGTTGAAAGAAAATTCGCTGAACAACAAATTTTAAACATCACTTCAGCCCATACTGCGGTTGTGACCGATTTTGGGTATTTTGAAAGTCCTGGCTATATTTTCTAGTTGCATTGGCTTACCACTTTTCCAGAATCGAATTTCTTTTAAATTGGATTTTCACATGAAAAATGGAAAAAGTTTGACATAACCTAACTTAAATGAGAAAGTGAACCTAAACTATAATTTTATGTTATTAAATCTTTTTTTTTCAGCGCTAAAATTGTATCCATATCTCCTCAATGAGTTATCAATAATCCTTTCAGTTATCCCATACCACGCAGTAATGAGACCTTTTTATACTTCTATTATGTTGACATTAAACTTTTAACATTAACGTTCAGTTAGCCGATATGTAATAGTTAATTTTGGATATTAACCTTGTCATAGTGGAAGCAAATTATTTCCAATTCACAGCCAAAGGATTTCCTTTTCGTATTATCAAACGTCCTGAAATCATCCTCCATTGCAGATATGAATATTTATATTTTGTCGATACATTGAAATGTTTTCATCAGCATCATTATCAAACATCCGCCTTAGCAATATTAACACACACATATACTCACATACAAATGTGAGCGAATTTCCATGAATATTGTCTGTGTGAATACATACATAGACATACGTGCATATATAAATGTGATTTCCATGAAAGTTGTCGGTGTGTGAGTGAGTCCTTAACACCGGCACATTTCCTACCGGGAATAATTATAACGCTCTTAGTTCGTTGTGCCAAGTGGTGCAATCATATGTGTGCATTTGTGTTGCACTGCATACATACGAATGCACATTTACACTTACACAGAAGAAGGAGAATACACACCACCACCTTCATATTCACCCGGAGAACATGTATTTACATACAATGTACATTGTAGACATACATATATCTAATATGAATGTAGAATTGCCTGAGCTTCTTCCTTCTGCAAACAAATTGATGCTCACCATGTGATGCTGTCTCTGAGATAAGCCTCTGTTTGGAGTAAACGATTTATAGTTAGTGAAGACTGTGAGGAAGCTAGTTCTTGACATTCTTTGCGGTTGCCAAAACTCATACACTTGAGTGAATATTACACAGATGGCATGCCAGACATTCCAGTTTTGAAAGGCACACACACCTACATGCAGCTCCAGAGGAAAAGCAACGCATCACCAGAATTCCAGGCAGTAATAATTTTGTGAGGCAATCAAATACAAATGCCCCTCAGGGGGTTATCTTTGTACATTCTTGTTGGCCACATTGGTGTGGCCCCGATGAGGACAACTTGGTAAAATGTTATTAAAATGAACAAAAACATGCAGAGAGGTTAGTCGCAGGACTCTCTGAGAAGCTATATCAATTATGAGTTGTTGATATTAAAAGAGGTTATTACAAGCAGGATTATCATTTTGAAAGTTTTTATTTTGGATTGAGGCAGAATAAAACTTGGAATATTCAATAAAAAAACAAACGTAGGGCGGAGCCGACTATATGATACCCAACACCACTACGCGTATTTAGTAGAGCTCCCGTAACAAAAAAAATATATTGGAAATTTATGTGAAGTAGATCATGCCAAATATGAACCAAATAACACTGCTGTATAGTGCATGATATGACCTCCATAAGGATTATATTTAAGAATACCGGAGCTAGTTTCACAAAATATTAAAATGAGATTAAATATGAAAAAATGTATTCAATTTGGGCATATATTGCATATATAGTGTGCAATAACCGTAAAATCGGATGAAGATGCATATCGAAGCTATATAAAAATCGAAGCTATATAAAAATCTGCAGGGGTATTTTCGAGCAGTATTTGATGCCCGGTAACAACTATCATTTTTGTGGAGTGCATACTGCGTATGTGAGGGAGTTTAACAGCAAATCGAATGAAACATATATTTGATGTCCATGCTTCTACACCGAATCGGTATCGGTTGAAGATATGTATGAGAGCTATATCCAAATCTGATCCGATCTCGATAAAATTTGACAGGGGCATTTTTGGGCTGTATCTGGTACCAAATATCATCGTTGTCGAATGCCTATTAGGAATGTGAGGGACTTAAACACCAAATCGTATGAAACATATATATGGGAGCTATAGCTATATCTGAACCGATTTACAGCAAATCTAATGTACTTGCTTCTAGACTAAATTCAGTTGGATGTGCCAAAATTCAGGTCACTTGGACTGATATAGGCCATATGGTGCACAATTAACCCGAAATCGGTCGAAGATACAGGGTGGGATAAAAAAAGTGCATCAAAGTCAAACGCCATAATTTTTTATTTTTTAAATTTTATTGAATGACAGCAAAAAATGTCGGAAGTAGAATAAAATTTGAGAATAAATTTAGATTTGTTTGAATTGGTCACCTTTGGCACGAATTATGGCCTTTAAACTGCCAATGAAACTGACACACGCTACCCGGATGTTGCTCCGCGGTATTTTGGCTCATTCCCGGCGAAGCGCTTGCTTGAGGTCATCGACACTTTGGTAAGTTTAAGTGCCAACCTTTCCAAAATACACCAGAAACAATAGGCCAACGGATTGGCATACGAAATTTTGGTGGCCATTTTTCACTAGAAATGAAGCGAGGATCCTCATTTTGTAACAATTCTTGGGTGGCGTCTACTGAGTGCGATGGTGCTGAGTCCTATTGGAATGTCAATGTCTGCGGCCAAACTACTTGCGTTGCTTTAATACACCCTCCAGGATATTTTCGCGATAGTATTCGGAATTTATTCTGATGCAACGAGGGGAGAGCGACCATTGTTATGGCGGCCCACACCATCACCATGGCCGGCGCTTGAGTTCTGGTGGCCAACCTAAGGTGCACATTTTCAGCTGACCTCTTTGGCTAGTAAACACGATAATTTTGCTTGCTTACAAAATGCTGAACAACGAATGTTTTCTCATCGGAGAAAACAAAATTCGACAGTTCATTATTTTCAGCCAAGCGAAGCAACTCTTTAGCTCTTTTGAGTCTATTTTCTTTCTGTTGCAGTGTAAGTTCCTGCACTTTTTGGAATTTCAATATCTTTACCCCGAGCTCATTCTTCAATATTTGCCGAATGGAATGTTGCGATATGTTCAGCTCACGAGTCATTTTCGGCCACTACGACGTGGGTTTCGATCAAGTCGCTTCCATACTCTTCGAACCATTTCTGCTGATGTTGCTGTTTTCTTCCCTCCACTTCCTTGACGTCGGGCTACACTACCAGTATCACGGTAACGGTAACGAGCGATGGCACGAGACACAAAAGATTTATTCACTTTTAAATGCTGGAGTGCTCTAACGATAGCCACTTGTGGTTTTCCAGGCAAATATAAAGGAATCACACTATCACGCTTAAATTCCATCACGAATAACTTTTTTTCTGGAGAATTCTCACCAAAATGCTTTTGTACACTTCTGAACAATATAATTAGCTGTCACTGGAATAATTTCAACAGCTGTCGGACGAGAGGCTTAGAAATGACAGCAGTCTGAACTTTGTTGCAGTTTTTTCATCTCACCCTGTATATGTGAGAGCTATAGCTATATCTGAACAGATTTTCACCATATTTTATGTACTTGCTTCCAGACATAATTTGGTCTGGTGTGTCAAAATGCAGGTCAGTTATACTGCGGATTAATTATATACCACGGGTTAACTGTGCATTTGGTGCACAATTAACCCGAAATCGAATATATATGGGAGCTATATCTAAATCGGATTCGATTATCACCAATTTCAATTGGGTTCGTCTTTGGGCCAAACAAAAATTGTTTGGAAAATTTCATCTCAATCGGATAATAAACGCGACCTGCATTTTGTTCACAAAAATACATGGACAGATGGACGGACGGACGGACTGACCTGCAAAGTCGACTCAGAAAGTCATTCTATGAAGATCCTCAAAAGTATCTATGGGTCTATCTCGCTTCCTTCTCCATATTATAAAAATTACAATGCCATATTATCCTTGCCACTGTGTAGGGTATGCAAATTTAGGAAGGAATAAGAGTCAGCCCAGGTCCATTATTTGATACCCTACAATTATATGCAAATTAACGGTTATATTATCAATCAATATCAATTAATTAGTTGCAATGAATGCGCTGTATGGATTTGAATCAGTTGAACTTTGACATTTCATGGAATTAATAAAGGGGGGCTATATCTTGTTCCGATTCCATTTCCACTAAATTTGAGAGATGATATAAAAATAACTTGCATTGTGTTAGAATTTGAAGTTCTCCGGAATGCGTTAACCGAGTTGTTAGTGAAAACTACTTCTGAGAGGTGTCTATGTAGGTCTAGAGCTAATATTTCGAGGTTTTCAAAACATTCTGACACCATCAGAGGACCTAAAGCTCGATATCGCATCAGTTATAAACAAATGGAATGTATTTCAATTTGGAATTTATAAATTACTTTTATTTTCTAAAACTGTCCACGGTCATAGACTCTCACAAAAAAATCTATTTAAAAGTTAGCCAACTGCCTTCAATACTATTTTCACTGAATTTCAATTACAAAATAAATATGACATCGAGCACATTACCACTACAAATTGTATTGCATTTCCGAGAAAACCATATTGTCAATTTATATTTCTGAGGTTATTTGTGCTCCATTTACAAATTTGCAATGCCTCGCCTCTTTGTCATTTACCATTGACTGCAATTGTTTTTTTTTTTTTATTTTTTTTTTTTTGGGGGGGGGGGGGGTCTAACCACTACCGCTTAGCAGTTTTGTTGACTGGAAAACACCATTTGAATTTTTCATATTCTTCGAATAACTGCAGTGAAATATTTGGATAGTTACGTGCTTCGATTTCAATATTTTCTATTTTTCTCCTTCATCTGAATATTGGTTGCATGACAAACGATCGTTTGAATTGTGGGAGCTTTCTGGTGTGTGCTGCAACATGAATAACTCATGTTGCGGTAAGGGTGTCTTGAAACATTTTTTTTTTTTTGTTGTATGTGGCCATTGAACAATAAAAATTCCGCGAATATCAATTGAAATGCATTCTGTAAAAGTCGTGACATTTCGATCTAATGAAAATCTAATCGTGAAAATGCAGTATAGAGCAGTGGCATGTGTATGGTGATTTTAGGGACATACAGCATACTTTAGACTATTACAACAATGCCAATAATGCAGTATAGAATTTATATCATTAAATATGAAAAATTACTAATACGTGATTTACACTTAATTGACCCTGTCTGGTCATTTTGGGAAGTACAAAAAATTTCAATGTAAAAATATAATAACATAATTTATAATACATATTACTGGGTTGGTTCTGTCCCGAAAATGCTAACCCTCTTTGGATTGAGTGGGAGATAATAAACATAATCATGAACTTCGGTTTGTTGTCAACATAGTAATTCAGCTCATTGTCGTACCAAAAGGCGTGTTATCATACTTTCAGTTTCTCCACCCTAGGCCTGATGCGAATCGCATATTTCTTCCTTTTAAAGAGTCTACTTTCACAATGTTTTACTTTTTTTAGCGTGGGTGGGATAAGATGATGTTAATAATACGAGAAAGATGTCATATACCCTATAGTTATGTTGGACATGGAAATAATAGAAAATAAAAGAGATTATCAAAATAAATTTTAATAAATCCACGAGCCTTCTAACCATTTGAAAATAATTTTTAATAAAATCCACGAGCCTTCTAACCATTTGAAAATAATTTTTAATGAATCCACGAGCCTTCTAACCATTTGAAAATAATTTTTAATAAATCGACGAGCCTTCGAACCATTTAAAAATAATTTTTAATAAATCGACGAGCCTTCGAACCATTTAAAAATAATTTTTAATAAATCCACGAGCCTTCGAACCATTTGAAAATAATTTTTAATAAATCCACGAGCCTTCGAACCATTTGAAAATAATTTTTAAAAAATCCACGAGCCCTCGAACCTTTTGAAAATAATTTTAATAAATCCACGAGCTTTCGAACCATTTGAAAATAATTTTAATAAATCCACGAGCCTTCGAACCATTTAAAAATAATTTTTAATAAATCCACGAGCCTTCGAACCATTTGAAAATAATTTTTAATAAATCCACGAGCCTTCGAACCATTTGAAAATAATTTTTAATAAATCCACGAGCCTTCGAACCATTTGAAAATAATTTTTAATAAATCCACGAGCCCTCGAACCTTTTGAAAATAATTTTTAATAAATCCACGAGCTTTCGAACCATTTGAAAATAATTTTTAATAAATCCACGAGCCTTCGAACCATTTGAAAATAATTTTTAATAAATCCACGAGCCTTCGAACCATTTGAAAATAATTTTTAATAAATCCACGAGCTTTCGAACCATTTGAAAATAATTTTTAATAAATCCACGAGCCTTCGAACCATTTGAAAATAATTTTTAATAAATCCACGAGCCTTCGAACCATTTGAAAATAATTTTTAAAAAAATCGACGAAGCTTCTTAGTTGTTAAAAATATTTTTTAAAAAATCAGCGAGCCTTCTAACTTGTTGAAAATGATTTTAAAAAGTCCACGAGCATTCTAACTTAATAAAAAATCATTAAAAAAAAACACGAGCCTTCTTATTAAAACTTATTAAAAATTACTTTAAAAAAATCGAAGAGCCTTCTAAATTGTTAAAAATAATTTTTAAAATAATTTTTTTAAAAATAATTTTTAAAATTCCACGAGCCTTCTAACTTTTTTTAAAAAAAATTTAAAACTCCATGAGCCTTCTAACTTTCTAAAAATAATTTTTAATAAATCCACGAGCTTTGCAACTTGTCGAAAATATTTTTATTAAGAAATCCGCGACCTATGCTATTTGTTAAAAATAATTTTTAAAAAATCCATGAGCCTTGCAACTTGTTAAAAATAAGGTTTAAAATATACATGGGTCTTCCTACTACTTTAAAATAGTTTTTAATAAATCCACAAGACTTGCAATTATTTGAAAATACTTTTAAAAAATCCAGGAGCTTTGGTATAATCCTAATATCCTGCAATTCCATGCCCCCAAAAAAATAAAACATGAAAAAAAAAAACGTTATTCCTCTTCCTTCTTCCAATTGACATGCAACATGACCGACCATATCCGACATGTGCGCTGCACCAACTCAGCCAAACATGCACACGCACACACACACATCCACTTACTGATAAAATTAAAACACCGAATGGCTCGTTTTCTGCCATGATAGAAATATAGGAATATCCTAGAATATTGGGAATACCATTTGTGGGAAGATGTACCAAGAGAATCAGCCGATGATGTCGATATTTTGCAATTGACCTCTAAACCAAATGTGATTTTACCATACGTTTTATATACACCAACAAATTCGTCAGCAAAAAAGTCCACTTTAAAATTTTATATTCGTTCCACCAGTTCAGTTTAGTCCTCAAAGACAACATACTACATATCAAATTTCAGAATTCCAGCTCTTTCCTAAGACTCAGTCCTAATTTTATTACCATAATTCCACCTTCTTCTCTCCAACCGATGCACCAAAAGTGACATCGAAACCAAATTTTAGAAGTCTATCTCTATCCCAACACCAAACGGCACTCCAAATTTTCAAAAGTACAGGGTGAGATGAAACAGCGGCAACCACCTTCAGACTGCTGTCATTTTTAAGCCACTCGTGCGACAGTTGTTGAAATTATTCCAGTGACATCTCATTATATTGTTTACAAGCGTGTAAAAGCATTTTGGTGCGAATTTTCAAGAAAAAATGTTATTCGTGATGGAATTCAAGCGTGATAGTTTGATTTCTTTACATTTGGCTGCAAAACCACAAGTAGCTATCGTTAGAGCACTCCAGCATTTAAATGTGAATAAATCTTTTGGGGCTCGTGAGCTGAATATATCGCAATATTCCATTCGGCAAATATTGAAAAATGAGTTCGGGGTAAAGCCATTGAAATTCCAAAAAGTGCAAGAACTTACACCGCAACAGAAAGAGAATAGACTCAAAAGAGCTAAAGAGTTGAATCGCTTGGCCGAAAGTGGTGAACTGCTGAATTTGGTTTTCTCCGATGAGAAAATATTCGTTGTCCAGCAGTTGGTAAACAAACAAAATGATCGTGTTTACTTGCCAAAGAGGTCAGCTGAAAATGTGCACCTTCGGTTGGCCACCAGAACTCAAGTGCCGGCCATGGTGATGGTGTGTCGGCCGCTCGTATTAATCGACCGTGGCATCAGAATTAATGTCGAATATTATCGCGAAAGTATTCTGGAGGGTTTATTAAAGCCTCGGACACGGAAACATTTTGGTCGCAGACCTTGGACATTCCAAGAGGACTCAGGACCATCGCACTCAGCACGCGCCACCCAAGAATGGTTACAAAATGAGGTTCCTCGCTTCATTTCCAGCGCACAATGGCCACCAAAATCTCCGGTAACAAGGTTGGCACTAAAAAATACCAAAAAACACCTCAAGCAAGCGCTTCGCCAGGAATGGGCCAAAATACCGCAGAGCAACACTCGGGCAGCGTGTGGCGGTTTCATTGGCCGTTTGAAGGCCATAATTCGTTCCAAATGTGACCAATTCGAACAAATCTAGACTTATTCTTAAATTTGATGCTATTTCCGACATTTTTCGCTTTCTTTCAATAAAACTTAAAAAAATCTAAAAATTATGGCGTTTGACTTTTTTTTTATCTTACCCTGTATGGTGAGCAATAACCGTAAAATCGGATGATGATGTGTAGCTAAAAAATTCTGAACCGATCTCGATCAAATTTGGCAGAGCTACATCTGGTGTCTAGTATCAAATATCATTGTTGTGGAGTGCATATCACGAATGTGAGGGACTTAAACACCAAATCTGATGAAACATATAAATGGGGCTATATCTATATCTGCACCGATTTTCCAAACAAATTTGATGTACTTGCTTCTAGACCGCACTCGGTCGGATGTGCCAAAATTCAGTTCATTTGAACTGATTTTAGCCATTTGGTGCACAATAAACCTGAAATCGGATAAATATGTATATGGGAGCTACATTAAAATCTTGACCGATTTTGACGAAATTTCAGGCACTTATTTTTGAGCTGCATCCAGCGTGACCGTTGTGCCACTAAAGTATCAATCTTGCCACCTTTTTTTGGCTTTGATACCTTTGTGCCACTTTTTTATTTTGATCCTAAATGAGCCACTTTTTTGAATTTTTGAGCTACTTTTTTATACATTGTGCCACCTTTTTTTAAATTACATATATTTTAATCTAAACGCTGTATTTAAGACAATGAAATGAAATGAAACAGTGACAAGCGTCGTATGCTGCCATTTCCAATTTGCGATAGCAAATTTCAGAGCGAACGCTCTTATACTAGGTGTTTGTAAGTGGTTTTCGCATGCTCAAAGTTGTCAACATTGTTCTGTTTGTTTATTTCTGGAACAACTGTTAAGAGACATTTTTAATTACTTTACTACAGCCAATGAAAGAAATTTGTCTGTGCAGTTCCACGTCTTCGTATAGCCCCATATTACGGTACCCCCGATATACAGTATTTTGTTGATTTTAGCTGCATTATTTACCGGAATTATTTCCAATTTTGTATTTGAAGTTCGTAATAGATACTACATCCTATGCCAGAAAACTGTCTGTGCAGGCTTATGACAAAAGTTGCGTATGCAGATCCACGTCGTCGTATAGACCCAAATATCCAGCTACATTCGGTATTTTTAAGATGTTCACAGAATTTTTAATGGATTTTAGTTTTTTTGAAAATTGCCAAATTTGTACCATATGGTGGAAGGTATTAAAGGTTCGGCCCGGCCGAACTTACAGCTTTTTTACTTGTTATACCCTACACCACAAGGTGGTCAGGGTAATATGTCATTGTGCACTTGTTTGTAACAGGCAAAAGGAAACTAGATAGACCCATAGTTCCTTTTGATGATCTGCATACAATCACATTCTGAGTCGATTTATGCATGTTTGTCCGTCCGTCCATCTGTCCGTCTGCCCATGTATTTTTGTAAACAAAGTACAGTTCGCATTTATTACCCTATCCGGATGAAATTTTGCACCAATCATTTGTTTGGCCCAAGGACGAACTCTATTGAAATTGGAGATAATCGGTCAAAATTTAGATTTAGCTCCCATATATATCTTCGTCCGATTTGCCTTTTATTGTGCACCAAACGTGTAATATCGGCCCGAATAGTATGGAATTTTGCACATACAGCCAAATTAAGCCTGAAAATAAGTATGCCAAATCGGTTCAGATATAGCTATAGCTCCCATATATATTATTCATCCGCAGCCGTAATATGCACTCTGTAACAACGATATTCAGGGAAATATATCAAATACAGCTCAGAAATATCTTTGGCAAATTTTATCGAGATCGGTTCCGATTTGGATATAGCTCCCATATATATATATTTATCCGATTTCAAACTAATTGTGCACCAAATGGGCAATACAAGTCCGAATTTAAAAGATACAAATGCTTCGGCATATCGAGTCTTTTGAACTTTAAATTATAATTATAATCATAGCGTGTATGATTGAATTCTCCCTTAAAAACTTTTAAGTGTTATGCGGAGCGCTACTAAATTAGCAAAGTGGTGTAGGGTATCATAAAGCCACTTTCTGTGCCACCATTTAAAATGATATGTGCCACTTTTTTCAAGAAATGATATTTTTTGTGATACTTTTTGAATATTTCCAGCGGTCACACTGGCTGCATCTGATATGTGGTACCAAAGATCATTGTTGTAGGGTGCGTCTTACGCATGTGAGAGACTTAAAACCCCAAATCTGATGAATCATATATATGGAAGCTATAGCTATATCTGAACCGATTTTCACTAAATTAAAAGTACTTGTTTCTAGGATGAATTCAGTCGTAATTGCCAATATTCAGTTCTTTGGCGATGATATTAGCCATTTGGTGCACAATTAACCCGAAATCGCTTGATGATATATATTGGAGCTATATCTAAATTTGAACCGCTTCTCAACAATTTCAGTAGGGTTCGTCTTTGGGCCAAGCAAATATTGTTTGGAAAATTTCACCTCAATCGGATAATAAATGCTATCTGAATTTTGTTCACAAAAATACATAGAGAGGCGGACTGGCATGCATAAATCGATTCAGAAAGTGATTCTAATTGAATATGTATCAATAAAATATTAGTCTATATTTCGGAGTTCAGGTAAGATTTAGACTTTCGATGTCATCTAGCACCTATAGTAGAATATTATAAAAATCAAGTAAGCAAAGGCTATGGTCGTGCGGGGCCGACAACACTAAATATGTTGAAAGGCCTCTTATGTCCAAATCCATTTTGAAATATTTCATTTTTGAAATAATGTCATAGAACCCTGACCAGATGTTCATTTTATAGCTAAATACTATCCAATGGTCATCTAAAGTGCTAGACTTCTTCTCTGCCTTAATTCTCTTTTCAAGAGAAAATGCCAGGTGGTTTAGTTTTTAAATGTGACCTGTAGAACGACTGCAAAGTCAGGTCCATCTGTAAAAATAATAGGCTTTAATTCTGACCCTAACCCCATGCAAAATTTCGTGAACATCGCAGGATAATTGCTACCTGTAATACCCTCAGCACATAGTGTTACAAGGTGTAGAAAACTTTAGAAAATGTATAATTCAAAATTGTAAGTCAAATTGAAAATATCGCATGCGATAAAATTTATGACAAAAACTGAAAAAATGCAACAAAAAAATATTCACTTTTTTATTGTCATATTTTTACGCGATTTCAAAAGAAATTGATATTAGTTTTTCTGCCTATAATTCAAGAAACGCTGGACAGATTTTTGCAATTCTTATCAATTTGGAGTGTTCTCTTGCCAGAAAAGTATAATATCTAACTTTTCTGGCAAGAGACCAATCCAAATTGATAGGAATTGTGAAAATCTTTTGAATATATATTGTACCTATTTTGCTACATATCCGATATTTTGTCTATTAACATCACTGTAATGGTCAGAAGTGACTTCTTCGTTCATTTATGATTTGGGCGGAATTAAAAATATTCGAGGTTTAGTGGAATTTTTCGTATTTTTTGACATAAAAGTTATTGTTTCTTTTACCCGCAAAATAATATCCGATTACAATCCAAATTGGTTAGCTTCTGCTCAGCCCTGAACTCTAACTCCATGCTAATTTCCGTTGATTGATTCATAATTGTGGCCTATAGAGCAAATGCAACCATTTCAACCCTTAAATAGGTTTGGTATAATAATTTTGTAGAATATTTTGACTTACTTCGGTACCGTTTAATGGAAATTTTCAACAATATTTTTTTATTTTTTTTTTTTTTATCTGCAATAGTACTGATGACACTCTTTACCTTAAATGCACGGATTACGAAGAATCCTAATATGAACATTTCAAAAGTTTGAAGAAGTTCACCTAATTTTCTTACCACCTCTATTTCGATTACTTTTTCATGTAAACGTTCAAAACTCCGATAAACGTGTCTTCCTTTTTGTAGCTCGTCTATCATAATCGGCTGAATTTTCCCCGTAAGTATTAAAAGCAATATTGGCGCAGAGTGTTATTAAAGAACTTAGAAATTGTGTTTTATTTAATTTACCAAAATTGTCCTGAAAAATAAAGTGAGGTCAATATACGGATTTTACATCTGGTGTAAACATTGCAAAAGCATATAAGAAAAATTATAAATTTGTACATCAAAGATAAGAATTGACTTTCCTTTCAACCTGACACAACTATAACACTATCCTTTTCGAAAAAAAAAACTTTTTCAAACTGCAATGCCGCAACTCTTTTCGTTAAAAATTCTGATATTCGAAGAATTTGACATTTTAAACCCAAAAAACATTCCAACAACGTAACACTGCTGTGACTTGGTGTCCACCTCTGGTCAGCCAACGATGAATTTTCATTCGAACAAATACTCTTAACGGTGCTCGTTGCTATGTAAACGTGCAATCATATCTGGATTTCAAGTATCGTTCGGTACAATTGTATTTGTTTACGTTTGCGTCCCATGCAAGTGAACAGATATTTGCCAAACAATCTGCGAAAACACATGTAACACTTTGATGTACACATACATGCTCCCGTATACTACTCGATGGGAAAAGTGTTATACGTTTACACACACACAAAACAGCAACAATAGGAGCAGTAGCATCAGCATCAGCGAGAGCATCAAGGACACTTGAGAATGTTATGGCCAGCAGAAAGTCAACAAGATAAAGCGAGTTAAATGTTACACATCCATATCTAGGGTCGTTAATGGAATAATGTGGTGCCGGTGTGCTTAAATGTGAGCATACAAACATGCAGTGCAATAACACTTTTGGTGACACAACAAAATGGAAATTATTTTTAAAACCTCGGTGGCATAACAACTGGGGTAAAAATGTGCCTCAACGAAGTAATGATTTTAGATCCCATGTATCTTTGGATAAAAACTGTTGAAGGTCATTTGGAGCCGGTCTAGCAGTGTTAGAGGTACGCTAAATCATCCGAGTCTAATTTTCGATTAAAATATTCAATTTTGCCCAAGCATGGCTCATTGTAATATATATTTTTTTAAATGTTGTATATTGACAGAAACAGTCAATTTTTTCGAAAACATTTTCATCCATTTTGGTGGAGGTACCACAAGGAGCGGTCCGTTCTATCCCTTCTTCATATCGTGTCTTGCCTTAGTAAAAATATTGAGATGTGCGAAATTTGAAGACCATCTCCGAACTCGATATAATTTTGATGATAATACTACTGTTTAACTCAGGGGAGTGGGGAGAATGGCTTCGACAGCGGTAGCAACAACAAAACTCCCCAGAGTTATTATGTGAGGTGAGATGTGTAGGTGAGAGATGTGGTGCGGGTGATACGCATGTGTGGTGTAGGATAAAAAGAAAGACAAATGCAAGAAATAAAACACAGAAATATAATTAGTGTAATTCAATATAAATTCATGGTTTTATTGGTGATTCTTTCTTTTCTAACAACAAATTACCTTCAGTAATTGGGGTGGCGACAGAGGCCTGTGTGCTTTCGCTTTCGTTTCTCAAAGACAAGTGAACGCAGAGGTTCTAAGTGATCGCAGAGGATCCTTTGTCTATTTCTAATACATATGCAAATACAGACAAGTGAACGCAGAGGTTCTGAGTGGCCGCTGAGGGTCCCATGTCTGTATATTATTACAACTACAACTACTTCCAATGAGAGCAAGGTGAGCCTACCGCCAACAACCAATACCCAGCGGCGATCCGCTCACTACGGTATCCGCCAAGGGGATTGTAGAGGAGATGCCAGTGTGCCAATCAGCATCCGTGATTGACGAGTATTGGAAAGTTGTGGTGGAACGTATCGAACTTATACAACTACCATGTACCAAGTTTGAGCAAAATCAGATACTTTTGCACACCAGCCAGCCCTAGATGCTGAAAAAATTTGGTCTAAAGAGAACTAAGGTTTAAAACCGTTATTTCGATGAGCCACGACTTGGCCGTATCAAATATATCAGGGTGAGATAAAAAAATGCAACAAAGTCAAGCGCCATAATTTTTACTTTTTTTATTTTTTTTATTTTTTTTTTTTTTTGGTTTTGAATGAAACCAAGAAATTTTAGAGTAAGTTTAGATTTATTCGAATTGATCACCCTTGTCACGAATTATGGCCTTCAAACGGCCAATGAAACTGTCACACGCTGCCCGAATGTTGCTCTGTGGTATTCTGGCTCATTCCCGGCAAAGCGCTTCCTTGAGGTGATCGACACATTGGTATTTTTTAGTGCCATCCTTGCTTTTCCAAAATACTCCAAACCCAATAGTCCAAAGGATTGGTATCCGGAGATTTTGGTGGCCATTATGCGATGCAAATGAAGCGAAAAACCTCATTTTGAAACCATTCTTGAGTGGCGCGTGCTGATGTTGCTGTTTTCTTCCGCCAACTTCCTTGACGTCGGGCTACGCTACCAGTATCACGGTAACGAGCGATGGTACGAGGCACAAAAGATTTATTCACATTTAAATGCTGGGGTGCTCTAACGATAGCCACTTGTGGTTTTCCGGACAAATATAAAAAAATCTCACTATCACGCTTGAATTCCATCACGAAAACCGTTTTTCTGGAAAATTCTCACTAAACGCTTTTGTACGCTAGTAAACAATATAATGAGCTGTCCCTGGAATAATTCTAACCGCTATCGATCTTACTATCTCGACGAACTGATTCTATCTAGCTACGTAAATTCAGCCGTCCGTCTGTCCATGTTAATTTGTAATCATTCAACTGGTCGCATTTATGGCCCGATCCTCGTGAAATTGAAAATGAAGTTGGGTTTAGGGTCAGAATAGAAGCCAATTGTTTTTGGAGATGATCGCAAAATATTTATATAACATTTAAATACAAATTTCCTGATTTTGCTGTTGATCTACAGGCTACAATTATAAATCAATTGACGTGTAGTTTTGCATGGAGTTAGAGTTTAGGGCTGGGCAGAGTTCTACTAATATGGAAGGTCAACGGATAACATTTAGCGGGTAAAATAAACCTAACTTTTATGCCAAAAAATACGAAAATTTCCAGTTGATCGAGATTATTTTAACCCGAAAAAAATCTAAAAAAATGGCGTAAAAACATGTCAATGAAAAGTGTATATTTTTTGTTACAATTTTTAAATTTTTGTTATATTATATACAGGTCGACTTTATCTTCCGATCCTCACGAAATTTTGATTGGTAGTTGGGTTAGGGTCAGAGCCTATTATTTATGAAGATGTACATTTAGGGGTTCAAAAGGACCAAAAGATTTTCGGATTTTTCAGTCGCTTTACAGTTCAAATTTGAAAACCAAACGGCACGGAATTTTGCATGAGGAGATAGTTAAGGACAGGAAGAAGCCTAGCTTTTTTGATTGGTCATTGGATTATATCTCGTTATAAAATGGACACAACTTTCGGGTGAAATTATTTTGAATACGTAACAACACGACGGACTACGTTAATATGTTATGAAGGGTAACATTTGGGCAGGGCTCTACGATATTATTTCAGAAATGAAATCTTCCACAATGCATTTGGAATTAAGGGGGCTTCCAGCATAAAGTAGTATTGTAGATTATCATATGGTCGGCCAAACTAGGCATTTGTTAAATTAATAACCACTGCGTTCGGCTAATTTTCTGCATAAAGATGGAATGAAATATATTGAAACAACCGATAAACAATTAAGAAAAAATCTTAACTATTCTCGAACTCTGTTCCTTCTTACGACGAAATTTAGTCACTCGTTTCACCTAACCAGCCATTCTTCGTTGGGCCAATACACCCTTAAATTTCCAAAAAAATACACGTGCCCTTAAAATACACGTTGTGCATAATTTTCAATTTTACTTCAGGATAAAAATATCACTTTTTGATTAAAGGATTCATATTTGCAATTTAGATTTATTCTAAGGTTTTTAAAACAAGACTACTGCAGCATTTTTATAGGAATAAGGGTCATTGTTCGGAATGAGTCATGCTTACCTTAAAAGAAATTTCTCTTGTTAAAGTTTCTCATGTTTAAAGAAAAACGTTATGTATATGCTTTCCTACGGAAGAAGAGTATAAATATTTCGGCTGAATTTAACTCCGTTCCTTTTTTTGTTTTTCGTTTTTTTTTTTCAAACACAAGATCAAAAGTTTTTCGTTTTTCTGCTTATACATTGGTCTAATTCAAATACTTTTTATACCCTCTACCATACACAGTGTGGAGGGTATATAAAGTTAGTCATTCCATTCATCGATATAATTATTCTAGATCCAACAAATATATTTATCCTTTTTATGATTTTAACCACATTTTCCAATGGAATTATTTGAAATTACACACAAGGGGTTCTTCATGAGTACTTACAAGGAATTGTTTTTTTTTTTTGAAAATTTCCTATTCCTTCCCAAATGGTGGAGGTTATTCAAAGTGCGGCCCGGCTGAACTTACTGCTTTTTTACTTGTTTAAGCTGATTTTTTCCAATGTTGTTTTTTTTATACCCTACACCACATAGTGGTAAGGGTATTATGTCTTTGTGCATTTGTTTGTAACATGGAGAAGGAAACGAGATAGACCCATAGTTACTTTTGAGAACCTTCATAGAATCACTTTCTGAGTCGATTTATGCATGTCAGTCCGTCTGTCCGTCCGTCCGTCCGTCCGTCCGTCCGTCCGTCCGTCCGTCTGTCCATGTATTCTTGTGAACAAAATGCAGGTCGCATTTATTATCCGATTGAGATGAAACTTTCCAAACAATATTTTTTTGGCCCAAGGACGAACCCTATTGAAATTGGTGAGAATCGGATCAAATTTAGATATAGCTCCCATATATATCTTCATCCGCTTTCGGGTCCACTATCAGTCCAAATTACCTGAATTTTGGCACACCCAACCGAGTTCGGCCTAGAAGAAAGTATATCAAATTTGGAGAAAATCGGTTCAGATATAGCTATAGCTCCCATATATATCTTTCATCCGATTTCGGGTTAAATGTGCACCAAATGTCCACTATCAGTCCAAATCACCTGAATTTTGGCACACCCAACCGAGTTCGGCCTAGAAGCAAATATATCAAATTTGGAGAAAATCGGATCAGATATAGCTATAGCTCCCATATATATCTTTCATCCGATTTGATCTTTAAGCCCCTCACATTCTTACTATGCACTCCACAACCGTGATATTTGGTACCAGGTATTAGATGGAGCACAGAAATAGCTGTTTTAAATTTTATCGAAATCGGTTAAGAAACAGCTATAGCTCCCATATATATCTTCATCCGATTTCGGGTTAAATGTGCACCAAATGTCCACTATCAGTCCAAATTACCTGAATTTTGGCACACCCAACCGAGTTCGGCCTAGAAGCAAGTATATCAAATTTGGAGAAAATCGGTTCAGATATAGCTATAGCTCCCATATATATCTTTCATCCGATTTGGTGTTTAAGCCTCTCACATTCGTAATATGCACTCCACAAGAATGATATTTGGTACCAGATATAAGATACAGCCCAGAAATAGCTGTTTGTAATTTTAATCGAAATCGGTTCAGATTTGGATAAAGCTTTCATATATATCTTCATCCGATTTCGGGTTAATTGTGCACCAAATGGCCGATATAAGTCCAAATGGACTGAATTTTAGTACATCGGACCAAATTCAGCCTAGAAGCAAGTATATCAAATTTAGTGAAAATCGGTTCAGATATAGATATAGCAACCATATATATGTTTCATCCGATTTAGAGTTTTAGTCCCATACATTCGTAATATTCACTCCACAACCGTGATATTTGATACCAGGTATTAGATGGAGCACAGGAATAGCTGTTTTAAATTTTATCGAAATCGGTTCAGATTTAAATATAGCTCGCATATATATCTTCATCCGATTTCGGGTTAAATGTGCACTAAATGGTCAATATCAGCCCAAATCACCAGTCTAGAAGCTAATACGTAAAATTTGGAGAAACCCGGTTCAGAGATAGCTATAGTTCGTAAATTGCACGATAGAATTAGATAGATTTTGATTTTGTACCAAATATCTCATAGAGCTCTGAAATGCCCTGTATAAACCTTTTTATGAGAGCTCTACTAAATATGCATAGTGGTGTAGGGTATCATATAGTCGGCCCCGCCCGACTTTTGAGCTTTCCTTACTGGTTTTTTTTTTGAAAATTTCCTAATTCGTCCTAAATGGTGGAGGTTATTCAAAGTTCGGATCGGACGAACTTACTGATTTTCTACTTGTTTAAGCTGATTTTTTCCAATGTTTTTTTTTTTTTTTTGTTTCTTATCATTGAAATAGTTATATTTACAAATTATGTCAAAGCTGATATTAATTACACTTTTTTCTATGTGTTATAATGACTCGTAAAAATGATTCAAAAGCACTTGCTTTGAGCGATTTAAAGTTGTTTGTAAACAAATATTTAAAAACTGTATTGAAATCCATTTTGACCTTCCAGTTATTGACAATCATTTCAATTTGGAAATTCTACATCGCTTTTATAATCATGAATACTGCATTCCTCTCTACTTCACTATCCATAAAAAATATTTCCACAAAAATATTTCAATAATCACAAGTATCTTCTTTGTGGCCATACAATTCTCTAACGTCCTTTGGAATATTGATAATATGGATAATGTAAATGTAACATGAAAACGTGGGGGCCTGTAGCTCCCCATCCTTCCCAGCAACATATAATACCCCTCACCATTGGAATGAACGACCTCTAGCTCGGCTTTCCTGTAATAATATGACACTGAATATATTTTGTAATTTGACAAATTTGTGTTTGCATTATTGTATTCTAATATTGGACATTGTCTAAAGAAGTATGTCAACAATAACATTTGACATCAATTGCTTGTTTGTACAGCTCGGGTAATTTGTTTTGCAACATAATCTCTCTCTCCTTCTCTCTCGAGTTATTTCTCTGAGCAGTTGTGTTGGTAAACACAATTGCATTGTTATCTACTTTGTAATGAAGCCATTGAGAAGGTCAAACGACTGTTGTGGCATTACGTTATATTATAAAGGCTATGGGACAAAGGTTACCTTGTGGATATAGATATTTTTTCACAATGCGACTCATAAACAAGAGGAAGTGCATGCTAAGGGCATTCCATTTCATATCGGACATAAATATAAATATGCTTGGACTATATTGGTTACTGCCTTCACTTTATATAATATATGTGATAATTTTTAGAAAATGTTAAAACAGAGATAAAATGATATAGTCGACCGAAGTATTCAATTTTCATACTTATTCACACCATCCTTCGTATGAGAAAAATTACAAGAAAATCTAACATTTATATCGAATTTTATGCGAAATCATTAATTCCATATTCATCTCAGGTTTCTGGTTGAGAGGAATATTTAGATATTACATGGAATCGCACAGACAAAAGTATTGAAAATTGTATGTGTGAAATTTGAAGAGATTTAGATGCTTATTTCGCGTTTTATAAGCTTCATGGATATTCAAAATGTTGACCCTTTGTGGGTGAAGTAACAAAAGGAGTCTACCGATATATCCCATCTTCACAGCAGATCTCGTGTTGGTGAAAATAATCGGACGTGTGAAATATGAAGAGAACGGGATGCTAATTACGGATTTAATAGTCATTTTGGTCATTCAGAACTTAGACCTTTAAGACCTGCGGGAAGTACCAGAAGTAATGGTTTGATCTCTACAATTTTTATAAAATATCTTGTACTGATATAAATACTGAGATGAGTCAAGTCTTAATGAATCAGATGAAAATTTCACGTTTTATGAGCTTCATGGATATTCGAAATGTTGACCCTATGGGGGGAGGTACCAGAAGGAGTGAACTGTTATATTCCATCTTCACACCAGACCTTGCGTTAATAAAAATATTACATCACATTTTAAAAGAGTTTATTATTATTCAACATTTTTACACTTTGTCGGGGAGGTACTTGATGGAGTGGACCGATACCATTTTCGCACCTGACCGATGCAAGTATTATGATTTGCAAAATTGTAGCAAAATCGGATTATCAATTCTCTTTATGTGCAGCAAAATATTTTTTCAAAATGTTGAGTAGGTATGGGCTGGTATTGCCCATCTCCGATCTCGATCTAAGTTTGATAATAGTATTACGTTCGACCAAATCGGATACTCCCCTGGAGAGTTATCGTGCGCACCAGCCAGACAGATAGATGGACGGACATCGCTAGATCGACTCAAAATGTCTTGAAACAAATTTGGTCCAAAGAGAACTAGGTTAGACCCTAGTTATTATCGACTAGGTACGTTTTGACCGTATCAAATGATATATACCCTCTCTAGCCATATGGCTGACGGTATAACAAGTAAGCAAAGCTATAGACGTGCGGGGCGTGTCATACCCCACAACACTACAATATGGTGAAAGCCCCCTTAGTCAAAATCGAATTTGGAAGATTTCGCTGTTGAAATGATGTCATAGAGCCCTGCCCAGATATTATCCTAAGCTTTTTGATCGGGGACATTTACCCAATGTTTACCCACTCCCTCGTGTTGTATGGTATTCAAAACTATTTCACAAGAATGTCATGATCCATTTTAACCGCCAAATATAATCCAATAGTCCTCCAGAATGTCAGATTTCTTCCCTGTCCTTAACTCTGTTCTCATACAAAATTCCTTGTCAATTGGTTTTCAATTATGGCCTGTAGAACGACTGCAAAATCAGGAAAATTTTAATTGTTTGGTCGATTTGAACCCCTAAATGGTCATCTTCAAAAACAATATGCTTTAATTCTGACTCTATACCCTTAAAAAATTTCAAGAGGATCGGACGATAATTGCGACTTGTATAAAATACTCTCAACACCTAGTGGGTGTAAAATTCAAAATAGCAAGTCAAATTGAAAAAATCGCATGCGATAAAAATATGACAAAAATTGAAAAAAAATTTTTCTTTGACATATTTTTACGCGTTTTTCTTACATATTATCCATTTTTGGCAAGAGGTCATTTTCGAATTGATGAGAATTGTGAAAATCTGCCCAAATCTGTATATTGTACCTATTTTTATATATATCCAATATCTTGTCTATCGGCATGGCTGTAATGGTCAGAAGTAAGGCATTTGTGATTTGGCCGAGATTACAAATATTCGCGGTATAGTGGAAATTTTCGTATTCTTTACATAATAGTTATGGTTTATTTTACCCGCTAAATATTTTCCGATGACAGTAAAAAATGGTAAGCTTCTTCCCATCCCTGAACTCTAACTCCATGCAAAATTCCATCGATTGGTCTATAATTAAGGCCGGTAGAACAACTGCAAAATCGGGACAATCTTCTGTTTTTGGTTCATTCCAACTCCCGAACACTCTAAAAACATAAGGATTCTATTCTGACCCAAACCCCACCTCCACTTTCTATTTGGTGAGGATCGGGCCATAATTGCGACCAGTAGCGTGATTACAAATTTACATGGACAGACGGACGGGCCGACATACATAGCTAGATCGACTCAGCTCTGCGAGATAGGAAGATCCATATATAGATTCCAATGATGGAGAACAACATTTCGAGGTGTTATATAATTTTTGGCCCAATCAAACTTATAATACCCCCAACATATAATGTTTTGGGGTATAAAAATAGAATGGTCACATGTGTCTGTAGGATGAACACAGACCATGTTTGAAGAATGGAGTTGGGTATCACATAGCCTATCCACTATAAATTCTGCCATTTTCTTTAATTATTTTTTTTTAATTTTTGAATAATTGTATATCAATTGAATCAAATCTTGACATCCATATCAAAATTATGCTACACATCCAATTATTACAGATTTTTATAGTTTTAAAAATATTTTCCGATGAATCATTCTTGTCATATATATCACCCTTATAATGTGAAATATTTTTAAACTATTGTAAATATCTCATTATTCGAATATTTAAAATTAATTGATTGATTTCCAATTCAAATGAATTCTGTCTACCAAAGTTTATGACATTGTTATTTAAAATAATTTCTATAGAATTTTAAATAAATTCACAAAATTGTTATTGAATTGTTAGCATTGAACCCACAGAGCAGGTAAATATGTAGAAAATGTTATGTTTGAAATATATTATGCCATTATTTGTATATAATTTGTTATTTAACAAATATGGTTTGGCGATTGTGTACATGTATATATGACACTATCATAATGTCAGGCGTAAACATTGCTTCTGGTCATAGGATTTCGGCATTACATTTATTGTTAAATTTAATAATGGGAAACCATTTTAAAATGCCTAAAGGGGATGCAATAGAAAGTTATATTATATAGTTTTCCAAATAAAACAATAACTGTGAATAGTTAAATATTAGTTAATATTACGATTTTGACAATGAATAACAAATAAAACAGGTAAAAAATGGCTACAGTCGTGCGGGGCCGACCATGTGATACCCTACAACACTACAATATGTTCAAAGTCCCCTTATATTTAAATCCATTTTGGAAGATTTCGTTTTTGAAATAATGTCAAATAGCCCCGCCCAGAGGTTACCCTTAGTTTTTTGACCCGGATAATTTGGCCAAAATTTACGCACTCCGTAGTGTTGTCAAGTATTCAAAATAATTTCACACGAAAGTTGTGGTCCATTTTACAGCTAATTATAATCTAATGGTCATCCAAAATGCTAGATTTCTTCCTTGTCCCTAACTCCCTTTTGATGCGAAATTCCGTGTCGATTAGTTTTCAATTGTGGCCTATAGAGCGACTACAAAAATAGAAAATATTAAATTGTTTTAGTCCATTTGCACCTCTAAATGTACATCTTAAGAACAATAGGCTTTAATTCTGACCCTAATCCTACTCCATGCAAAATTTCGTGAGGATCGGACCATAATTGCGATATGCATATAATACCCCCAAAACGTAGTGTACAAATTTAGAAAAATTTAGAAAATTTACAATTCAAAATTGTAAGTCAAATTGAAAAAATAACATGCGATAAAAAATGTGACAAAAATTGAAAATATTCGACAAAAGGTATTCACTTTTTTATTGGAATATTTTTCCGCGATTTTCTTAGATGTTATCGTTTTCTGGCAAGAGACCATTCCGAATTGATGGGAATTGTGAAAATCGGCCCAGCGGTTCTTGATTTATAAGCAGAATAAATAAGATCAATTGTTTTACATATATATTGACCTATTTTGCTATATATCCGATTTCTTGGCTATTAGCGTCACTGTAATGGTCAGAAGTGATCTTTTAATATATTTTTGACTGAAAATATTCGCGGTTTAGTGGACACTTTCCTATTTTCTTACATAAAAGTTAGGGTATATTTTACTGTCCAATGACCGCCAAAACCGGTAGGTTTCTGCCCACTCCTAACCTCTAACTCCATGTACATTTTCGCGTTGATTGGTAAATTTTTGTGGCCTATAGAGCAACTGCAAAATCAGGAAAATTTTTTTGGTCCATTTCAACCCCTAAATAGAATGCGATCATCTCCCAAAACAATAGGGTTTTACTCTAACCATAGCCCCACATCCATTTTCAATTTCGTGAGGATAGGTTCATAACTGCGACCTGTAGAGTAATTACAAATTTACATGGACAGATGGACGGACAGACGAACGGACATACATAGCTAGATCGACTCAGCTCGGTGAGGTAGGAAGATCCATATATACTTTCCTATGTGGGAAACCAATATTTCGAGGTGTTACATAATTTTTGGCCCAATCGAACTTATAATACCCCCAACACATAGTTTTGTAGGGTATACAAATCTCACAAAATACTACAAAATCTATATACTCCATTATTGGCATCTTCTTTTGCGATTTTTTTAAATTTTATTATTTTACGCCAAGAGGGCATTCTGAATTGACGAAATTTACCAAAATTGGTCCAGCCATTCTTGAGATATAAGCATTCTAGCTAACATCCCCTTCCTTTGTATGTACACATTGTATATATTTCGCTTTATATATCCAATATATTTACTATCGGTCAGAACTGATCTGTTTGTCTATTTGTGATTTCGCCGGGATTAAAAATTTTCGCGGTTTAATGGAAAATTTAACTTTCATTTAACACAAATTTTATGGTCTATTCATCCACTAAATATTAACCGACGACGAAGAAGGCTTCTGTCCAGCCCTATGCTAACTTCCGCGTCGATTGGTCTATAATTGCGACCAGTAGAGCAACTGTAAGATCAGGAAATTTTTCCGTTTTTGGTCCATTCCAACCCCTAAATATTATGTTATCATCTCCAAAAGCAATAGGCTTCTATCCTGACCATAACCCCACCTCCATTCTAAATTTCGTGAGGATCGGGCCATAATTGCGACCTGTACAAATTAACATGGACAGATGGACGAACGGACATACATAGCTAGTTTGACTCAGCTCGGTGAGATAGGAAGATCCATATGTGTTTTCCTATATGGAAAACCAATATTTCGAGGTGTTAGATAATTTTTGAAAATTATAACCCTTTGTGGGTGAGGTATCAGAAGGGGTTCGCAGATACATATTAACTTTTAAGAGTTGGTTCAGAATTGTGAACATTTTTGGGGGGGAGGTACTTGATGGAGTAGACCGATATTGTCCATTTTAGCACTTGACCTTGCTTTGTTGCAAATATTAGGCTTCGCAAAGTTCGAGCAAAATCGGATCATCCCTTCTCTTTCTGTGCAGAAAATATATTTTTGGAAATTTCGACCTTTTGTGGGGGAGGTACTAGAAGGAGTGAACCGATATTGTCCGATATCTCCGAACTCGATCTAAGTTTGACAAAAATATTACCAAGTTTGGACCAAATCGGGTACTCCCTTCAAGAGTTATCGTGCGCACCAGCCAGACAGACGGACGGACGGACATCACTAGATTGACTACAAATGTCCTGAAACAGATTTGGTCCAAAGAGACCTAGGGTCTAAAACCATTATTTCGACTAGGCACATTTTGACCGTATCAAACGATATATATCCTCGGTAGCCATATGACTGAGGGTATAATGAGCTCCTACTGAGCTTTTCATCAGCCCAAATTGAATGGATTTTCACTCATTCACCTGAATTTATCCTGGAAGCAAATGCGAGATTTGTTGAAGTTCGGTCCCCTTTACTATTGCTCCGATATTTTATTGGTCCCCGTTTTAGTTGTCACGATTCATTCACCCCGACAAACAGCTATTATTTTACAATGTTTACACAAACACACCTAATTGTCGCCCGTTTTGTCTTTTCGCTGACGTCATTTTTCACTACTTTAATTACTTAAATGCTTCATTAATTTTATCAACTCTTCTGGAGCATTGAATTTTTATTTGAAATATATTTTTATTACTTTTTGTTGAGATTCCACTACTGGAACTGTTAATGCTTGTACTACACAAACAAGCACACTTTCGCTCACATTTCATTTGTGTCGTCCGAACATATTTCCTTTGTATTCGGACATGAAAAATGCCACAATGAATTCTCAAGTTAGTGAAGTGAAAAATACGTGTTTAAGTAGGTATTTCAGTGTAATGTCATCTCGGAAAAAATTATATTTTCTTTCAAGTGTAACAAATGAAATAAAACATTTGCAGATACTTTCAATGGCATTATCATTAACACGTTGCCGTGGTCTTTGTCGTCGTCCTTGTTGTCACACCATTTAAAATGGGGTACAAATTAATTGTAGGCAAGTAGGGGATTAATTTTAAATGCAGAAATTAATGACAGTCATCCGATCGTTTTTAAGCGAAGCAAATAAAATAGTTGAGGGAGCAAGTATGGAGCATTTTTCGTTAGGAAAACTTGGTTGAAAATTACTTTTATTTTTACAGAGATTTAGTTAAAGGGGAAACAAATCGTCAAGTAGAACTCTTGTTGCAATGTTATCAGACTCAAAAATATTGGCCAATTGTTTCTGTTATAATATACACCATCGTATCCACCTTGGAATAATCTTTTTTGCATAATACTCTGTGGTATAAATATTCTACACCACTTCTTCATTTTTGAGACAGTTTGGTTTTGGCAGCTTTGCTTTGCAGCTGAGCGGTGCAAGGAACATATTGTTTTATTTCCCTAGCAATAACTAAAAAAAAAAACAATGTGACGGTATTAATTAAAGCTGTCCTAAGGTATTTGTAGAAAATAACCACAAAAAAAAACACGTAAAGAAAGTCGGGCGGGGCCCTACACCACTTTGCATATTTAATAAATTAAAGTTTTGCTGGGGATTTCTACTAAATTTGCCGATCAATTCCAAATCTGAACCGATCTCGATAAAGTTCGGCAAATGTAAGCTCTAGACTAGCGTGGATTGGTTTATAATTGCAACCTGTAGAGCAACTGCAAAATTCAAAAAATTTTAAGTTTTTGGTCCATCCCAACCCCTAAATATTATGCGATCATCTCCAAAAGCAATAGGCTTCTATTCTGGCTCTAGTTCCGCTTCCATTCTAAATCTCCTGAAGACTGGACCATAATTGTGACCTGTAGAGAGAATAAAAATTAACATGGACAGAAGGACGGACATACATAGCTAGATCGACTCAGCTCGGAGAGATATGGTAGGTTATTAAAAACGGATAAACAATATGGGAGACATCGCTATATCTGAACCGATTTTCACTACATTTGATTTGTGATAATCCTTACACCCCATTTGGGCGTGTATACGAATATATATATGGAAGCTATATCCAAATCTGAACCGATCTCCATTAAAATTATTAAAGGTATTTCTGAGATGTATTTGATATATTTTCCCAAATATCGTTATTTCAGGGTTAGTACTACGGCTGCGGAGGACAGACATAAAAAATCGGATGAACAGTATATATGGGAGTTATAGCTATATCTGAATCGATTTCAATCAAATTTGGCATCCTTATTTTCAGGCCTAATTTGGTCATATGTGCATACTATTTGGGCTAATATTACACGTTTGGTGCATGATAAAACCAAATCGGAAGAATATACATATAGGAGCTGTATCTAAATTTTTGGTTAGCCCTTGGGTCAAACAAATAATTTTTGCAAAATTCCATCTGGATCGACCTGTACTTTGTTTACAAAAACACACGGACGGACAAGCATAAATCAACTCAAAATGTGATTCTATGCAGATCAACAAAATGAACTATGGATCTATCTCATTTCCTTTTAGCCGTAGCAAACAAATGAACAAAGACATAATACCCTGACCACCTTGTGGTGTAGGGTATAAACAGAAAATATTTACTTCCTTTATACTCACAGCTTGTCAACGTTAACTCAAAAATGCAAAACAACATCTGGTAGAGATAAGCTAGCAACGCCTCAACAAATTTACACTAACATTTTAATTAAAACAATGGAGAAAACTAAAAGTAAATATTGCCAGAAAATTAACAAACGTCTATTTTAGTTTCATTCTCTGAAGAGATATTTTATGAAATATCCTCACAAGGATAAAAATAAGAGGATTTAGAAAATCTGTAAAGTTGAATTGTTAGAATAGATTTTCTTACTTTATGATGTTTATGCGATATTGAATTGGTTTCTATATCCTCTGATATAAGAGCTTCTCTACACTTTTATATATCAAGAATTTTAATGATATACAAATCGGTTGGAAAATGAGGCGAAGCGCATAAATCCTTGCATAGAAAATCTATATGTACAAAAGAGTTGTCAAATGACTGGCTGACAGACTGAGAATTAACACCCAGACGAAACGGCTGAAATTGGAATTTTCAAATTTTGCATGAGGGTCAGTCTTGGTGCGTAAGTGTGATATAGTGTGTGTGGGTTTTTGGAAATAGATACTAAAACGGTATGAAAAGTATTATGTTAATAAAAGAGCAGAGTAATTGACTGACTGAGGATTCATAAACGCCCAGACGAAACAGCTGAAGCTAGAATATTGAAATTTTGGGTAAGGGTCACTTTTGGTTGGGTGTTTTGGAAATTCGTTCTAGAACGGTGCGAAAAGTCCTAAAAATTGTACCCTTTGGTACGGATGGAGATGGAATCCTACAATTTGTAAGTGTAACATTACCGGCGGAGTGTAGTATTATGATATGGAGGTAGTTTTTGAAATGTATACTGATATGCATGAAAAGTACTAAATTGTACTAAATTTAGTACAATTTCGATTTGTATGAACCAATATAGTGGGGATGCTGAAATTCGGAAATAAAATGCCTATTGCGTTGTAGGTCTGAGGTATGTCAGTAGTTATAGAAATTCGTACTTATGTGTTCCAAATTTTGTACAATATTGGGGGGAATGATTAGGCTGGGATCCTTACATTTGGAAATAAGATTTCTATTGGATTATATGATATATGTAGTTATGGAAATTTTTACTTATTTGGCACAATTAGGATTTAGGTGAACCGATAGGTGAACCGATTAAAAATTTAGAAATAATGTTACTACTACATACTAAGACTGAGGAATTGTAAAAATTCTACGTAAGTGTACTGAATTCGGTACAATTTGGATTTGGGGGAACCAATAGAGATGGTATTCTGAAAATTGTAAATAAGATTACTGTCAATTCGTACTTATGTGCACTAAATTTGGTAGAAATTGCAATTGTGTTGAATCGATGGATCTGGAATTCTGAAATTTAGAATGAGAGTCACTGATGAGTGCAGGATAGATGCATCATGTGACTATTGGAAAATCGAGCTTTCAATTTAGGAAAGTTCTAAAATGTAACTAAACTTCTAAAAAGGTACCAAATGGTATCTCATGATTAACGAATAAAGCTAAAATCTTGAAATTTGGTATAAGAATCAAGGTTAGAAAGTATTTATGTTGTATGAAGATGGTTGTGGAAATATGTACTAAGTTACAAGCTATACTAAACGGTACAAAATTTTGAAAAGTTTGTTTAAGGGCAAACAGATGATGCTGGAATTTTTAAATTTTGTATTGGGGTCCCTGCAGGTGGAAGGTTTGTTTAAATGTGTCATATAAGTCATATGAGGTCGTTTTCGGAAATGTGTACCATAATTGTAGGAATAAGTACAGGGTGAAGCGATTAAGATAGAATTCTGATATGTAATATATTAATTACTGATGGTACTAAATTTGAAATTGGACGAAGAGATAGGGCTTGAATCCAGGAATATGATATAGAGGTCTCTGTTGCTATCTGCGATTCAAATATAAAGGTGGTTTTGTAATAAACTTGACATTGGTTGAAGGAATAGAGCTGAATTTAGGGTCTCTGTTGGTTTTTAGGGTTTAAATATGGAGACGTTGAAATAGGTTTGGCCAAAAAACTAAATGTGTGTCCATTGTGTAATGGTTTTACTAATATCCCCCTCGGTAAACTTCAGAATTAAATATTTTGGAGACTTTTTGTGGAAAAAATAAACATTTTTCTATAATCCTGGTTATTGCATTATCTTATTTTAAGTATACATTATTTATAACACCATTTGGATCAGTTCCTACAGGCCAAATAAGATATTTCTTTACTACGAAGTCAATTACCGACATATACACATTTTCACTATCCTGCACACATATTTATTTTCTCATATGCATATATTGTAATATACACATAAAAGCTACTGACGTAACTTCTCATATCAAAAAGGGGGAAGTGTTTGGCGAAATATTCACATAAGATTTTATTTGATTGTTATCCCTTAAGGCGCTGAAAGTGTAGTCGTGTGTCATAATGTAAATATGACAAACAGAGTTATGGCCCCTAATATATCATATGCAGCAATATGAAATGTATGAAAATGTACACGTTTAGATATCTAGATATCATAATTGTATGCTTATATCAAATGTGGAAATAAGTCAGACATACATACATATCATTGTGTTACATTTGAATTTAATATGAAATAAAAATGTCAACAGCACATCTTCATACATGTGTATTGATCAAGAAATATTGTTAATTTATGCAGTTAACATAATTTGGACAATTTCTATAATCACAATGATATATAGGAAAAGAATGTGTAAGAATATATATATAAATGAGCAAATTGGGGATAAAAAGTTATTTGCAGTTTATCCCAAAAAAAAAAAAAAAAAAAATAGACGGGTTTTTAAATATTTTACATTACATATGTGACGCCAATTGGGTAAAAAAGTTGTTCCTCTCTAAAGAATATTATTTCACTCCTATCAGTTTGCCACCATATTAAGCACACCATTTGAAAAGAAATAACTATCACACTACACATATACATACTTGTTAGTTTCCTTTTCTTACACATCGACATTTAAATAATGCTGCCACTTGAATTGCAATTTCCATTCCTCTAACTTTGAATACAAAAAAGCCAAATGGGCTTCCGGAATTCTTATTTCTTTTTCAACAATTGGTTGAAGTTCAGTTTATACAGTCAAATTGTGGTGCACTTTATGTACACATACACATACAAAATAACGAACATTTTTAAAAGAACCAACTAAAGAATATTTTTGGCATGGAAATATGCGATACCCAAAAAGTTGGGTATACAATAAAACTTTTTTATACAATCAGCCATATGGCTGGCCTCATTGAAATAACGGTTTTGAAACCAAGGTCTCTTTGGACCAAATCCGTTTAAGGGCGTTTGGAGTCGATCTAGTGATGTCCGCCCATCTGTCTGTCTGGGAGTGTCCGATTTTATCCAAACTTGGTACATCGTAATATTATTGTCAAAATTAGATCGAGTCTCGTACCTCCTCCACAAAATGTTAATATTTTCAAAGAAAATAGTTTACTGCACAGAAAGAGATAATAATCCTGCTTTGCTCCAGTTTTGCATATCCTAATATTTGCATCAGTGCTAAGTCAGGTGCGAAAATGGTCCACTCCTTCTCCACTAAACGTTCATACTTGGCACATCTCAACATTTCCGTCAACACTAGACCTGTTATATATATGGTAGAGATCGGACCATTCCCCCACAAAGGGTTAACATTTTGAGTAACCAAAACGACCATAAAATCTTAAATAAGCATCCGATTTCCTTCAAATTACACACATAACAGTATTTTTTTAACCCAAGATCTGGTATGAAGATGGAATATATCGGTCCACTTCCTCTGGTACCTTCCCCACAAAGGGTCAAAATTTTGAATATTTATGAAGCTTATAAAACACTAAATTTACATCCGATTCAACTTGGTTCATCTCAATATTTTTATTAGCAAAAGATCTGTTGTAAAGATGGTAGAGATCGCACCATTTCTATATATATATATATATATATATATATATATGGCAGCTATATCCAAACCGAAACAGCAATCCATAAAATTTGGCAAAGATATTTCTGAGATGTATTTGTTATATTTCCCTGAATATCGTTGTTACGGAGTGCATATTATGGCTGTGGGTAACAAATATAACAAATCGGATGAACAGTATATATTGGAGCTATAGATATATCTGAACCGATCTTCACCAAATTTGACATACTAGCTTCTAGACTCAATTCGGTCATAAGTTCCTAATTTCATCCCATTTGGGCAAATATTACACGTTTGGTGCACAATAAAAAGTAAATCGGACGAAGTTATATATGGGAGCTATATCCAAATCTTAACCGATCTCGATAAAATTTACCAAATGTATTTCTGAGCTGCATTTGATATATTTTCCAAAACAATTGTTGTTACAGAGTGCATATTACTATTATGACGTGGACCTACATAGACATTGTTTGTTATAAGCCATTACCATATTCAAACTTGAAATATACGGTGAATAATATAGCTAACATCATCAAAATATCATATAGGGAGGTACCGTTATATCGGAGCTGTGCGAATATCGGAACCAGCTTAGACAATTTTCTGTCAAAGGCTGTTGCATCCATTACGAACTTCAAATACGCCATTTCAAACAATTTCGGTTGGTATTGTACCTAAACTCGTCAAAATGCCGAATATAGGGAGGTACAGATATATGAGGCCTATACGAAGACCTGCACCTACATAGACAATTTTCTGTAACAAATAGCCCCCGTTATATGGGGGCTATTTGAAAACGTGGACTATTTACGAACCGCCTACTGAAAAAATAAACATGTGTGCAAAATTTTAACATCTATCTCAATTCTTTCGAAAGATATCGTGATTGCACGAGAGACAGACGGACAGATCAAACAGACGGGCATCGCTAAATCGACTTAGAATTTTACGCTGATCAAAAATATATATATACTTTCTTGGGTCTGACATGAGTATTTCGAGGAGTAACAAACGAAATAACAAAGTTAATATACCCTCCATATTATGGTGGAGGCTATAAAAATTTATTGAATGGCAGCAAAAAATGTCGGAAATAGCATGAAATTTTAGAATTAGTTTAGATTTGTTCGAATTGGTCACCTTTGGCACGAATTATGGCATTCAAACGGCCAATGAAACCGTCACAGGCTACCCGAATGTTGATCTGCTGTATTTGGCCCATTCTCGGCGAAACGCTTGCTTGAGGTGACCGATACTTTGCTATTTTTTAATGCCAACCTTGCTTTCCAAATTACTCCAGTCATAATAGTCCAACGTATTAGTATCCGGAGATTTGATTTTGGAGGCCATTGTGTGCTGGAAATGAAGCGAGGAAGTAAACACAAACTTTTTGGCTTTTTACTGCTGGACAACGAATGTTTTATCATCGGAGAAAACCAAATTCGGCAGTTCATCACTTTCGGCCAAGCGAAGCAACTCTTTAGCTCTTTTGAGTTTATTTTCTTTCCGCTGCGGTTTAAGTTCTTTTTGGAATTTCAATGGCTTTACGCCGAGCTTATTTTTCAATATTTGCCGAATGGAATATTGCGATGTGTTCAGCTCACGAGCAATTTTTCGGCCACTGCGACGCGGGTTTTGATCAAGTCGCTTCTTTACTTTTCGAACCATTTCTGCTGATGTTGCTGTTTTCTTCCGTCCATTTCCTTGATGTCGGGCTACGCTATCAGTATCACGGTAACGAGCGATGGTATGAGACACAAAAAATTTATTCATATTTAAATGCTGAAGTACTCTAACGATAGCCACTTGTTGTTTTCCAGCCAAATATAAAGATATCACACTATCCCGCTTGAATTCCATCTCGAATAACTTTTTTTCTGAAAAATTCTCACTAAAATGCTTTTGTACGCTTGTAAACAATATAATGAGCTGTCGCTGGAATAATTTTAACAGCGGTCGGACGTGTGACTTAGAAATGACAATAGTCTCAAGTTAGATGCAGTTTTTTCATCTCACCCTGTATATCAGGTGCTATGTTTTATTTTATATGAAAATGTGCCCTTTTTAAGAGACCCTAGATATTTAAAAATGTGATCTCGTGCTTTAAAAACTATAAAAAATCCAAATTAATTTCTTGCGGTTACGAAAAGATTTTCGCCCCAGCCTCCATCATTTCGCCTACATTAAAATTTACTACATGTCACCAATGGTATTAACACCATTGGCTGTGTGCTGACCGAAATACGTGCATGTGGCTACATAAACATAGTTTTTATTTCACAGTTTTAATTTTGTCCCAAATTTATCTTTTTTACAACATTTTTTTTTACCAGCATCGCCATAGCTGAGTAAAGCCGGAAATACAAAAATTGTCTCTCGTTTAAAAAATGCAAATAGTTGTTCAAAAATATCGGAGAGGGTGTTGAACTGAATATATTTTTACACAACTTATTTGTATTTACATAGCTGATGATGTTGTTGTTTTTCGTTTCGGTTTTTTTTTACACAGAAAATGTACGTGACTGTTGTTATCATGGGTCAGCTAACCCGGTCTGCTAGTCAGTCATCTGGTCTATGTACTTTGATAGAAATAAAGTATATAATTTTTTTTTTTTTTATACTGGAAACCCAACATCGGTTATTTGTTGTGGGTATTCCTGTTAAAGCGTTAATGAGCTGTGGTGAAAAGATAAACTTTGTAGTGCAGTTTATTATGTTGCGCATAAATATGCGTGTGTACTTAGCAGGAAATGTTTTGAAAGGGGTGGAAAGTTTATTCTAGCAAAAACTTTGTTACAAATATTCATATATGTGTAATGGTATGTGAATTCTCTTAGCAAATGTGGGGAAACGCAAAGAGAAAGATGAATAAATTCGGCGATAGATGGTGGCGCCCAAACTTTTTATTGTCAACAAGGTAAGGGGGTCAACAATTCCCGAATATCATATTATAGAAAGTAAAATATATGACAGCCTCAATTTTTATACCCTACAACACTATGTTTTAGGGGTATTATAAGTTTGATTGGGCCAAAAATCCTCACGAAATTGAAAATGGAGGTGGGGTTATGGTCAGAATAGAACCCTATTGTTTTTGGAGATGATTGCACGATATTTAGGGGTTGAAATGGACCAAAAACAGAAAAATTTCCTGATTTTGCAGGTGCTCTACAGGTCACAATTACGAACCAATCGACGCGAAAATTTACATGGAGTTAGAGTTTAGGACTGGGCAGAAACCTACCAATTTGGGCCATCGGGTAAAATGGACCATAATTTTTATGTTGGACTCAAGCTCGTCTAAAAAGATTTCCTGGCCTCCAGCTTGCCTGTTAAGACTCCCTGTCCTTCAACTAATTTGCAAAGACAACCTGGCCTCCAGCTCGTCTATAAAGACTTTCTTTCCCCCAGCTCATCTATAAAGAGTCCCTGGCTTCCAGCTCATCTATGAAAACTCCCTGGCCTCCATCTCGTCTGTAAAGACTCCATGTCGCACAGACCGTCGATGAAGACCCCCTATCCTCCAGCTCGTTTGTAAAGACTCCCTGTTCTCCAGCTCATCTGTAAAGACTCCCTGGCCTCCAGCTCGTCTATTAAGAGTCTTTAAAGACTCCCTTTTCTCAAGCTCGTCTATAAAGACCCCCTGGCCTCCAGCCCGTCTATAAAAATTCCCTATCCTCCAGCTCGTCTATAAAGACTCCATGGCCTCCAGCTCGTCTTCCTATTCTTTTCATCGACTTGATTATTAACTTTATAATAAAAAAAATATTTTTCAAGGACATTTTTTCAATTTTTTTCTGCCTTAAAGTATTTTTGTTACGCATGAAGTAACTCCAGCCTTTTGTGTTAAAAGAGACATTCAGAGAAATTTTCGAAAGAAATGCATGTTAGGCTTTTTTAAAATGCTTTCTGTCCCATATCAAACCCATATCAACTTAACTAGTTTCGAAATCAGTGTCAAGTTGCAAAATTAACTTTGGTATTTAAATGTACAAAAATTTGTGAATGTGTTGAGATCGAGATGAATAAAAAGCTGAAATTGATGTTCCTGTGAATTTATATCATAACCTGAGTTATGATTTAGTCGTAAAACATTATGTAAGTTTTTTAACAATATATGGCATTTTAGAAATTACTTTCAATATTTGTTTCTTAATTTATTTTTCTTGTACCTTTTTTCTCCGTTTTCCTTTCTAAGTCCTTTTGTTCATAATGATTGAAATAAAAATAAAATACCAAATAGATATTCAAATATTCAACAAACTCTTATTGTGTATGAGTCAATATAGTGACTCGTATCAACCATTGATATCATTATAACACCCATTACAAATACCAATAATAATAGAAATTTTCCACTTCCTTAGAAAGTTTTACAAGAGTATTATACTAAAATTTAATATTCCACACTTTTTAATAGAACATTATGTAGTTGTCGCGAGTTATTTTTTTTAGTTTCCTTATATTCTTTCAAAAAAAAAAATGAAGAACGAAAAGAGACAAACATTAACGAAATAATGTCACCGAAAAAAGTGTGTTCGTTTGCTGATAGTGGTGCTAAAAGTTGTGTCATTAAATTCTGTAAATGAGACATTAACTTTTACATTCAAAGGTACGAAATGCGATACAAAAAAGTTGTAACAAAACAACTTTTACTTTCTGGTAGGAAATGGGAATATATTTTTGTTAAGTGTAAAAACATTGCACACTGGAGAATGCAAGGCAATGTAGGAGGTGAAAGAAATTAAATGATTTTTTTTTTATATTAAACTAGACTTAGGTTAGTTAACATTTCAACGGTGCCGATAATAATTAGGAACGAATAACTATGGAAATTCGGGAACAATTTTCTCGTATTTTTTATCCCTTAAAAACAGTAAAAACCAGTAAGGAAAGCTCAAAAATCGGGCGGGGCCGACTATATGATACCCTACACCACTATGCATATTTAGTAGAGCTCTCGTAAAAGAAAGGTTTACATTGGGCATTTCTGAGCTCTATGAGATATCTGGTACAAAATATGATTAAGGTAGAGTGCATATTCCGAAAGTTGGAGATTTAAACATCAAATCGGATGAAACATATATATCGGAGCAAATTTAAAATTCTTAATTCAATGCTAAATTCGGTTGAAGTGCGAAAATCCATTTGGACTAATATTAGCCACTTGGTGCACAATGAACCTGAAATCGAATAATGGCATGGGAGCTATATCCAAATCTGAACCGATCTTTAAAAAATTGAAAACAGCTATTTTTTGGTTGTATCTGATATCTGGTACGAAATATTATTCTTCTATCGTGCATTTTACGAATTTGAGGGAGTTATTTGCTTCTAGGCTAAACTTGGTCGAATGTGCCAAACTTCAGGTAGTTTGGGCTGAAATTGGCCATTTGGTGCTCATTTAAACCGAAATCGGCCGAAGATATATATATATATATATATATATATATATATATATATATATGGCAGCTATATACAAATCTGAACCGATTTCAACCAAATTTAAAGTACTTATTTCTATACTAAATTCGGTCGGAAGTGCCAAAATTCACACCATTTGTACCGATATTAGCCATTTGGTGCACAAGAAATTTTAAATCGGATAAAGATATATATGGGAGCTATATATAAATTTGAACCGATTTTCACCAATTTCAATAGGGTTCGTCTTGAGACAAACAAATGTTATTTAGAAAAGTTCATCTCAATCGAATAATAAATGCGACATGCATTTTCTTTATAAAAATACATGGACAGACAGACAGACGGACGGACATGCATAAATCGATTCAAAATGTGATCCTATGCTGACCATCAAAAGGAACTATGGGTCTATCTCGTTTCCTTCTCCATGTTACAAACAAATGCACAAAGACAGAATACCCTTACCACTATGTGGTGTTGGGTATAAAAATGGGATATATGGGGCAGGACAGGCTGAGATGAAATAACTGCAACCAACTTCAGACTACTGTCATTTCTAAGCCACTCGACCGACAACCTAAAGTGGCTATCGTTAGTGCACTCCAGCATTTAAATGTGAATAAATCTTTTGTGTTTCATACCATCGCTCGTTCCCGTGATACCTGTAGCGTAGCCCGACGTCAGGGAAGTGAACGGAAGAAAACATCAACCTCAGCACAAATCGTTCGAAAAGTAATGAAGCGCCTCGGTTGAAACCAGAAAAATGGCTCCTGAGCTAAACATATCGCAATATTCCATTCAGCAAGTATTGAAAAATGAGCTCGGCTATTGAAAGCAATTAAAAATCCAAAAAGTGCAAGGGCTTACACCGCAACAAAAAGAAAATAGACTCAAAAGAACTAAAGAGTTGCTTCGCTTAGCCGAAAGTGTGAACTGCCGAATTTGGTTTTCTCCGATGATAAACCATTCTTTGTCCAGCAGTTTGTAAACAAACAAAATGATCGTGTTTACTTGCCAAAGAGGTCGCTCTCCGCTCGTTCTAATCGACCGTGGCATCAGAATAAGTGCAGAATATTATCGGGAAAATATTCTGGAGGGTGTAATAAAGCCTTTGGCACGCAAACATTTTGGCCTTGGACATTGCAACTGGACAATCGCACTCAGCACGCGCCACCCAAGAATAGTTACAGAATGAAGTTTCTCGCTTCATTTCCAGCGCAAAATGGCCACCAAAATCTTCGGATACCAATCCGTTGGACTTTTGTATCTGGAGTATTATGGAATGCAAGGTTGGCACTCAACTATAGCAAAGCGTAGATCACCTTAAGCAAGCGCTTCGCCGCGAATGGACCAAAATACCGCAGAACAACATTCAGGCAGCTTGTGATAGTTTCCTTGGGCGTTTGAAGGCCATAATTCGTGCCAAGGTGACCAATTCGATACTTATTCTAAAATTTGATGCTATTTCCGACATATTTTGCTTTCATTCAATAAAATTAAAAAAAAAATGTAAAAGTTATGGCGTTTGACTTTGTTGCAGTTTTTTATCTTACCCTGTAAGTTTATATTGAGATGATTTGAAATTGCTCTTTATTGTCATACTTTATCCCTTTAGTTTGAAAAAAAACAAAAATTCTTCCCCAAAATATATTTAAAAATACACCTCATTTGAGGCATTGACCTGATTATTAGTTTGCTCACACACACATAACCTGAATTTAACATGCATAAATTTGTCTGAATTATAAATAATTTTAATAACAACCACCGCCAGCCAACAGATCAGCGTGAAGTTTTTCTGTTTAGTTTTGCCTTCGAACCTATGCAAACAACTGTTTTTGTTGGCAAAACAATTATTTATGACCACCGCCACAGAGTTGTAAATTTACTGAAAAGTGATACTGGACCAATGCCAACCGAAGAGGGAAATTCACGGTAAAATTTATTACCGTTATAGATTTTTTTTGGTTGCTACAATAGGTATGCAGAAAAATTTATACAAATATTGTTACAATGCCATGCTGGGGGTATGTTAGGTGAAATAAGGTAAAATTCGTATTTAGGGTTGGATAACTGATAGTGTAATCAGAGTGTGATTTATCAGATAAAGCTTTAAGGTTAACATGACAAATGTTAAGGGGGCCTATAAATATAATCAACAAATTTTGGTAATTTTTTTTGGTATTTTGAATATCAATTAATTTATTTTGAAGGCCAAATCGCAAACAACAATTTGGATATAGAATTTGTACTGATACAACAACCAACCTAAAATGCAAACTCATGTGCTGCAGTTTAAATATTAAAATATTCAACTATGGCCAATTGACCATTAAAAAAAAAAACAAAATATAAAATATAAAATAGAAACGAGTAACAAAAAGGTAAAATTTCGGGCGGGACCACTACACATATTTGGTAGAGCTAACAAATAATTTTTTATATTGGACATTTACGTGAAGCATTTTTAAGTGCGCATTTTGGCTTTATGTGCATAGATCCTTCCAATTTGGGTTGATATCTGATACGAAATATTCTTCTTTTGGAGTGCATATTTCGAATGTGAGGGCTTAAACACCAAATTGTGCAACTCACATATGTTGGACCTATAGCTATATCTGAGTATTAAATGCGACTTGTACTATATTTATAAATCTACATAGACAGACATAAATGCATAAACATACTCAAAATGTGATTCTATGCAGATCATCAAAAGAAAGCATAAGTCCATCTTGCTTACTTCTCCCTGTCATAAACATATGCACAAAGACATAATACCCTAACCACAGGTCGGTAGAAAGTATAAAAATCAATAGAAAAAAAAATAGATAAATAAAATCAAATCAATCAAGTAATCCAAGACTATAGTCGTGCGGGGCCGATTATGTTATACCCTACAACACTGCAATATGTTAAAATCACCCTTATGTCTAAATCCATTTTGGAAGATTTCGCTTTTGAAATTAGGATTTTGACTGGGGACATTTGCCCAATATTTATGCACTCCGTCGGGCTGTTAGTTTTTCTAGTCCATTTTACAGCTAAATATAATCCAATGGTCATCCAAATGATAGAATTCTTCCCTGTCTATAACTCTCTTCACAGGCGTGTCGATTGGCTTCAATTAAGTGATCGGCAAAACATTTCTGTTTTTGGTTAATTTGAACCCCTAAATATTTTTCAATCATCTCCAGCCAGAAGCCCCTCTGTATCTCCAAATTTAGACTCATCTATATGATTTGCTTGTCTACGATATTTGGCTATATTCGTCAACGAAATCAGCATAAAAAAACAGAAGTTCGGCTTTTGAGTATTTCGGATATCGCCTGTAAGTAATGTTGGTCTTTTTTCACACAAAATTAGTGGTTCATTGTACCCGCTGTCCTAAACTCTAACTTTATGCGAGATTTCTTGTCCTTTGATTTCTATTTGTGACCTTTATAACTGCGGCAAAATCAGGAAAATTTTTAATTGTTGGTCCATTTCAACCCCTAATATATTGCGGATATCTTTGAAAACAATAGGCCTAGCCCTTCTAAACCCAACCCTACCCTTGTGAAAATTTTAGGATCGGACGATAATTGCAATCTGTATATAATAATATATACATTACAAATTACAAAATATTTTAGTCAAATTGAAAAAATCGCATGCGATAAAAAATATGAAAAAATAAGAAAATGTCACAAAGTACTACAAAATCTATATTAACATCATTATTGGCATATTTTTATGCGATTTTTTTTAACTTTTATTCTTTTATACCAGGAGGACATATGCCAAGAGGCCATACGGTCCAGCCATTCTTGAGATATAAGCATTTTAGCTAACATCCCCTTCCTTTCTATATACACACTGTATATATTTCGCTACATATATCCAATATATTTACTATCGGTGTCTATTGACTTGTTCATCTATTTGTGATTTCACCAGAATTAAAAACATTCGCGGTTTAATGGAAATTTTGACTTTTATTTAACGAATATTATGGTCTATTTTACCCAGTAAATATTAGCCGATTACCATCAAAATTGATTAACTTCCGCATCGATTGGTCTATAATGGCGACCTGTAGAGCAACTGCAAAATCCGAAAATTTTTCAGTTTTTGGTTCATTTCAACCCCTAAATATTATGCGATCATCTCCATCTCTATTCTGGTTCTAGCCCCACCTCCATTCTATATTTGGTGAAGATCGGGCCATAATTGCGACCTGTAGAGTGATTACAAATTAACATGGATAGACGGACGGACATACATAGCTAGATTGACTCAGTTTGGCGAGATATGAAGATCCATATATACTTTCCTATATGGGAAACCAATATTTCGAGGTGTTACATAATTTTTTGCCCAATCAAACACATAGTGTTGTAGGGTATAATTATTTTCAAAATCACTGATTATAGTCTTGGCAGTCCACGAATAAAATATGATTCAAAAATCCACGATAATAGCCTTGATTCTTGGTATATAAAAAAATGATGATCTCGGGAGAATTATTGTTTTATATCCACAACTACTTATTTGTAGAAAATTATTAAAAACCTTGATGTTTCATGAAGAATACTTTTTAAAAATATTCTTTTATTTTTTTTAAATCTACGATTATAGCTGCTTTATCCTTAAAGTACGTTAAACGATTACTGCCTCTTTAGTATTTGGGAAATTATTCTTTAGAGACATACAATTACGGCTTGCTTATTCCATGAAAAGATATTTGATAAAAACAGGGCTCGCACTTATTTTTGAGAAATAAAACTATTGTTGCCTAAATTATCCCTAAATTATGTTCTTCGAAAATCCATGCCTTAGATATCCTTGCAAAAATTTATAAAAAACAAAATATATCGGCCACCTTTTTTTTCAATTTCAAAATTATAACAAATAAAATACATCTCTAAATTTTTCAATAAAAACATCCGATACCAAAAAATATAATAATTTTACATCCATGCATTTTAATCCCTGTTCCAGACGAATTTAAATTAGAAAATTGTTTAACCATGGGTAAAAATGGGGAGTAGATATTGAAACTTTTAGGTCAATGTACCACAACACATGGCCAAGCTGTTTGGTTAACCATAAGGCCATGTTTCTCTAGAATATTACGATTGACCGTAAAAGACCATACACTACAATGATGCTTTGCAAGACATGTGTAATAGGGTGGAATGCAACACGTGTAAATAACATAGTAAACAGAGAATATTAAAATTTTCTTGTAATTACAGAAAAAACATTTTGATGAGGGCATTCCGATTGAAATATTGAGATATTCTTAATATCTTCTGGTGGGAAAAGGATTTCTTTTTAGAATAACCTATTAAGTCTTCTGTAGAAAATCTTTGCAATAGAGTATTCTATTTTTCGAAAGTTCCAAACATTCGTCCATCAGGAAGACCCTCTGGCGGTCATATGGAGATAAGTGGTCCCCTAATGACCCCCAATAAATAGAATACCCTTTACTGTCCAATAATAAATTAATTAAGAAATATCGAGTATATATCAAAAATAAAAAACAAGCAAGCAAAGGCTATAATTGTGCGGGACCGAACATGTGTTACCCTACAACACTACAATATGTTAAAAGTCCAGGCCCAGATTTTACCCTAAACTTTTTGACCAGGGACATTTATCCAATATTTACGCACTCCGTCGTGTTGTTAGTTACAACTAAATATAATCCAATTGTCTTCCTTGTCCTTAATATTCTTCTGACGCAAAATTCCGTGTCGATTTGTTCGTCACGGAAATCAGCATAAACAAGTTAAAAAGCAGTAAGTTCGGCCGGGCCGAACTTTGAATACCCTCCATTTGGAACGAATTTGGAAATTTTCAAAAAAATAAAATCCGTTAAATTCCGAGGTGGACCTTCATAGGCAACTTTTGTCATAACCCATTACAATATTCAAATACGAAACTTGAAAAAACCGGTGAATTATGGAGGTAAAATAATTAAAATACCGAATATAGGAAGGTACTGTTATATCGGGGATATACGGGGACCTGGCATTGCATAGAATCGTCAAATCGTCAAAATACCGAATATAGGGAGGTACTGATGTATGGGGCTCATACGAAGACTTGGACCCGCATAGACAATTTTCTGTCACAGACTGTAGCTCCCATTGCGAACTCTAAATACGTAATTTTAAACAATGCCGGTGAATAATGATGCTAAAATCATCAAAATACCGAATATTGGGAGGTACCGTAATATGGGGGCTATATGAAAACGTGGATCTATATGGCTCATTTACCAAAAGTCCTGCAGACATAATACACATTTGAGTAATTGGGTGGTACAGTTATATGGAGGCTATACGAAGACGTGGACTTAAACACACAATTTTCTGTCGTAGGCTGTAGTATTCATTGCGAACTTTAAATACCAAATTTGAAACAATTCCGTTGAATAATGTCGCTAAAATCATCAAAATATCGAATATCGGGAGGTACCGTTATATGAGGGCTATATGAAAACGTGGATCTATATGGCTCATTTACCAAAAGTCCTGCAGACATAATACACATTTGAGTAATTTTTTATCAACTTACTTCATTTCGTTCGGAAGCATGCATGATTTCGACGGACGGACAGACATTGCTAAATTGTGGGGTTCAAAATGTATATTTCGAGGTGTTAGAAACGGAATGACAAACTTAATATACCCTCCAAACTATGGTGGATGGTATAAAAGTCAGAAGTTCGCCTGTATAATATTTTCAGCGTTTCGGTAGAATGGAAATTTTGGTATTTTTTCACACAAAGTTAGTGGTCCATTCTACCCGCTGTCCTAAACTCTAACTTCATGCGAGATTTTGTGTCATTTGGCTTCTAAATGCAAAACCAGGAACATTTTTAAGTTTTTGCTCCATTTCAACCCCTAAATATTGTGCGATCATCTCCAAATGCAATAGGCTTCTATTCTGACCATAATTCCACCCCCATTTTCAATTTCGTGAGAATCGGGCCAAAATTACGACCTATAGTGTGATTACGAATTAACATGGACAGACGGACGGACATACATAGCTAGATCGACTCAGCTCGGCTACATAGGAAGATCCATATATAATTTTCTATGTGGGAAACCAATATTTCGAGGTGTTACATAATTTTTGGCCAAATAAAACTTGTAATACACCCAACACATAGTGTTGTAACTACCTATTACAAGTCTTCTATAGATAAATGTCTCTATTTCTCCCATTCTAAAAATCCTATTACAAGTCTTATTTAGATAAATACCTCTGTTTCTCCCATTCTAAAATTGTTGATATTTTAATTATATCTTGCCTTCTGTATTCGTAAATATACCTCCACCCTATTAAAAAAATAAGAAATTGTAATATGTGTAAAAATATCCTAATAAGATTGTGCTGTATAAAATTAAATTTTGCTTATTTTGCGATAGCATAGCAACCAGACTTCAGTAGTCACTACACACCCAACAACAAAGCCATGCAACTTACACCCACACCCTTGCACAGCTTGATAGAGTTATTAGAAATTTTTCCACAGCACATGTATGACTCCGAACAATTTCTGTTTGTCTATGGAAAATTTTTGTTTTTTTTGCAACTATCATAATTCTTAAAATACACAAATCTCTGTGATGTGATGACTTTATTTGGGTTGAAATATGCAACATATTGTAGGAGAAAATGTTTGAAGACGACAGTGTTTGTTCTGTCTGCACGTGTGGACAGAGCTCATAGAGTAAAAAAATTAAATGAATTTTGGGAGATATTTAAAAATTTTTTAAATTACAAAAAAAAAATGTTTATTATTTTTAAATCAAGTTATCGAATTGTAATTTGCATGCAGAACTAAATTTAGGCTACCACGTGGCGTATAATAAATACCCCAAAGTCATACGCCATGATGTACCCTAAAAATATATTACCATTTATGTAAATACATTTCTTTCGAATTTATGTTTTATGATTTCATTTTATCTCTCTTTTCCTCCGAATATTTCTCCCTTTTATTTTCCTTGTACCAAAGTGCATTGTAATAGCACAATGACTTACTGAAAAAACTGGTTTAATCATCATTATTATTCAAGTCACCGGTTCTAAACAATACGTTGATGACGGTACCATCAAACCATTGACTTATGCTGAATTGTTTTCCTTTGGCGCTCAACCATATCCTTGAATGACTAGCCATTTTTTGCTCAGCTTAAACGCTTGGTCTCTGTTGGCAGAGAACAAAGAATGAAAGAGAGATACCATTTGAAATGGTTGGTTTGCAGCAATGCGATACCAAGGGGACAAGATGGAATTGAAACAAGAAAATGACAAATGAAATGGAACACATAAAATAAGTTTAAAAACAGTTGAGGGAAATCTGTGAACACTGGTTGAAAGGAATATCTGTGGATTTTTCATAACGACTATCAATGCTGTAATAGTTGACTTTTGAAAAAACTTTTTCCAGGACCAGACGAGCAATATAATGTGGGATTTTGAAAGCATTATTTTTAAGGACCAGCTCAGCAACATTTGTTGGTTTTTTTTAAGCTATAATCGAGGGAATTTAAAGTTCATATTTGCATGAAGTTATAATTGTGGTCTACTAAAGTGTATTTCCTGATGAACTCTCTAATTTCTAACTGAGATTTTTAAAATATAACTTTTCAAGGACTATCTAAGCTACAATCATGAATATATTTTTCAAGGACCAGCCAAGCTTTAGTCCTGGATTTCAAAAACATATATTTCAAAGACTATATTCTAGTTATAATTAATACAGACTTGAAATTAAAGGTTTTAAATTATATTTTCATTCACTATAATCTTGGGGGATTAGAGTACTTTTTTTCAAAGATTCTCTAAGCTATTATTGAGGGGTTTTCACATATATTTTTCCAGGATTGTCTATACGAGATATAAACGTAGATTTTTGGGTCTGAATGGTAGCCTATTGTTTTTGGAGATGATCGCAAAATATTTAGGGGTTGAAATGGACCAACAACAGAAAAATTTCCTGATCTTACTGTTGCTCTAGAGGCCACAATTATAAACCAATCGAACTAACAATTAAGACGGTCATCGGACAATATTTAGCGGAAAAAAAATTCTGTAAAAATACGAAAAATTCTATTAAACCGTGAATATTTTTAATTCTGGCGAAATCACAAATACATTAAAAGGTCACTTCTGACCATTACTGTGATGCTGATAGCCAGGATATCGGATATGTAGCAAAATAGGTACAATATACATGTATATTCCGCTTTTAAGTCAAAAACCGCTGGAATGATTTTCATATTTCTCATCAATTCGTAGTGATCTCTTGCAGAAAAAGATAAAATCGAAGAAAATCGAAGAAAAAATATGCCAATATATAAGTGAATATTTTTTTACATTTTTTTTCAAATTTTGTCATATTTTTTTATCGCATTGGATTTTTATACCCTCTACCATAGTATGGAGGGTATATTAAGTTTTTCATTCCCTTTTGTAGCACCTAGAAATATACATTTTAGACCCACCAAGTATATATATTCTTGATCAGCGTAAAATTCTATGTCGATTTAGCTATGTCCTTCCGTCTGTGGAAATCACTCTAGCTCCGAACGAATTGAAGTAGATTGATGCAATTTTACTCAAATGTATATTATGTCTGCAGGACTTTTGGTATTAAAAATGGACCATGTACTTCCCGATATTCGGTATTTTCACAATTTTCGGGACATTAATCACCGGAATTGTTTGAAATTTCTTTTTTGAAGCTCATAATGGGTACCGCAACCCATAGCGGAAAATTGTATGTAGGCCCACGTCTTCATACAGGCCACACTTAACGGCACCACATATAAGGTCCACGGTATCGCATATTCCTCATATAACAGTACCTCTCGATATTCGGTATTTTGAAGATTGTAGGCAGATTTTTCAACGGAATTGTCTGAAAATTCACATAAGGAGTTCCATCTGTGCATTTTACGCTCTGGAAGAAAATTTGGTATTTTGATGATATTATCGGTATTAATCACCGGAATTGTTTCCAGTTTGATGATATTAGAGGTATTTTTAACCAGAATTGTTTCAAATTTCTGTTTTCCATTGAGCGTATTTTTCGACGTAATTGCTCGGACATTTTCCAAGTTCTATCAAAATGGTGTAGGGTATTAAAAATTCGGCCCGTCGATTTCTTAGAAGTTATATCAAAGACTATAAAGAGGATATTCAAGTATATTTTTGAAGGACTACTCCGGTGAGTTTGTAACACTTTTTAGGGATCTTTAATATTGGATTTTAAAGTATTATTTATGAACTATAATCGCGAATATTCAGAGCTATAATTTTCAAGGACTGTCCAGGATATGATCTTGAATTTTCAAAGTAAAACTGTCAAGCAGTTTCCAGGGTATTATAATGGATTTTCATCGAGGATTTTTAGAGAAGATTTCTAGAGAACTCATCAAGATTTGTAACCAAACTTTTTTAAAGAATATCCATGTATTAATAGTGCCTTGTCAAAGTGGAGTTTTAAAGATATTGTTTTTTAAAGTATATTTTTAAGGACTATAAAAACGATAATCGACATACTATAAAGGAGGATTTAAGAATAATTTTTTATGCACTACTCGGATTATGTTTAAGGTATACTTTTAAAGACCTAATCATGGATATTCTGAGGTATAATTTTAAGGAACGTCCTGGATATGATCATGAATTTTTAAAGTAAATTTTAAGATTTTTTTTATTATCGTGGATTTATAAATTATTAAAGCCCAATGGCAGATTTTTAGATAATATTATTAATGGAAAAATCGAGCTATAAACGTGGATTTTTAAAGATATTTTACAAAGAATAGTTGTTCTTCAAATTTGAGTTTTAAAGTATATTATTTAAAGTTAATTCTTCGAAGAATCCGTTAAGCTTCAATTATTAGTTTTAACCATTTTATTTCGATGTCTTAAGCATGTTTTCTTTGAAAAATTTCATGGACTATTGTAGAGTATATTTTAAGAATATTGTGCATTTTTTGAGTATATTTTTTGCAGACTTTAACAGACCATTAAGGTTTTTCCAAAGTTAGTTTTTTTTTTTGAGCTAGACAAGCCCAAGTGGATTTCTGAGGTATCTTTTAAGGAACCATACAATTTATCATCGTGGATAACTAAGGTATATATTTAATCACGAATCGCACAGGAAATATATATACATTCATAAAATGTAATAAATTTGGAAAACTCAATGTCCAAACTGCATGAATATGGGCATATTCATAAACTTTCTGTATTTGTTTACGGATGTGTTTTTCGAAAAGCATTGCTATGAATATTTTCTTTTGCATTTCATACATTTGTGTAAATGCAAAATTTGTATGTAAAACTTCCTGTACATCCTCACTTAGTCCACTTGTTAGTTGGTGCTCTCGATTGCAACAAATGTTTTTAACAACAACAACAACAAGAATTTGCAAACATAGATAGTAACATTCATTCATAAATTCATTACCATGCTATCCAACAACATTTGTAATTTGTTAGTAGATTGAGATTGGCAAGAGAATAGAAATATGAAAATGTTCAGTTTGATGTAGGTATGTATGTATCGTTGTTTGATGTTGTGATGTGGATTGAATGCTTCCATTGTAGTAGTAGTAGGAATGTTTCGAGTTTTGATTTAATTTTGAATTTTTATACTGAAGATACTATACTGAGAGAGGAAAATAAATAAAAAATGTGTGCTGGTTAATTTGTGTTGTTCATAGACACAATTAAAACTTAATACAGTTGCCATGTTACAACATTTCAAAGGTTCATATAGCAATCTGGTTTGTTGCTGGAAAATTAAGTTAAAAAGGTACGATTAATACTTAAAAAATATTTGAAAACAGAAATCTAAAAATGGCGCCCAACTGTTTTGGTTTCAATAACATACAATACAAAATTCCATTTTTATGCAAAACCAGTCATCTCAATATGAATATTGTCTCACGGAATGGATAGCATATACAGGGTGAGATAAAACCAGTAAAGAAAGTCCTAAAGTCGGGCGGGGCCGACTTTATGATACCCTACACCAACATTGCTAATTTAGTAAAGCTCCAGATAACAATTAAAAGCTTTTATGGAGAATTCGATCATACACGCCATGATTATGATTATATTTAAAATTCAAAGGCTAAATATGTCGAAGCATTGTATCTTTTAAATTCGGACTTGTATTGCCCATTTGGTGCAAAATAATTTGAAATTATATAAAGATATATATGGGAGCTATATCCAAATCTGAACCGGTCTCAATACAATTTGGCAAAGATATTTCTGAGCTGTCTTTGATATATTTCCCTGAATATCGTTGTTACGAAGGGCATATACGACTGTGGGTAACAAATACTACGAATCGAATGAACAATATATATGGGAGCTATAACTATATCTGAACCGATCTTCACCAAATTTGGCGTACTAGCTTCTAGACTCAATTCGGTTGCATGTGCCATATTCTTTCCCACTTGGGCAAATATTAGACTTTTGGTGCACAATAAAGGGTAAATCGGACGAAGTTATATATGGAGCTATATCCAAATTTGAACCGATCTCGATAAAATTTAGCAAAGGTATTTCTGAGATGCATTTGATATATTTCCCCAAATATTGTGTTACAGAGTGCATATTACGGCTGCGGAGGACAAATATAACAAATCGGATGAACAATATATGTAGGAGCTATAGCTATATCTGAACCGATTTCGATCAAATTTGGCGTTCTTATTTTCAGGCCAAGTTTGGTTGTATATGCAAAATTCCATACTATTCGGGCTGATATTAACGGTTGGTGCACAATAAAAGGCAAATCGGCCGAAGATAGATATGGGAGCTGTTTCCAAATTTTGACCGATTATCTCCAATTTCAATAGGGTTCGTCCTTGGGCCAAACAAATGATTTGTGCAAAATTCCATTTTATATCGGATAATAAATGCGACCTGCATTTTGTTTTTTTCGCGATAATATTCGGCATTTATTCTGATGCCACGTTCGATAAATACGAGCGGGAAGCGACCATCGGCTGTTATCACTAGGCGCTTGAGTTCTGGTGCCAACTGTAGGTGCACATTTTCAGCTGACCTCTTTGGGAAGTATACACGATAATTTTGTATGTTTACAAACTGCTGGATTGTTTTTCCTCATCGAAAAAAAAAAACAAATTCGGCAGTTCACCACTTTCGGCCAAGCGAAGCAACTCTTTAGCTCTTTGGAGTCTATTTTCTTTCTGTTGCGGTGTAAGTTCTTCACTTTTTGGAATTTCAGTGACTTTACCACGAGCTCATTTCTCAATATTTGCCGAATGGGAATATTGTGATATGTTCAGCTCACGAGCAATTTTCGGCACTGCGACGCGGGTTTCGATCAAGTCGCTTCTTACTTTTCGAACAATTTCTGCTGATGTTGCTGTTTTCTTACATTCACTTCCCTGACATCGGGTAACGTTACCATATCACGGTAACGAGCTATGGTACGAGACGCAAAATATTTATTCACATTTAAATGCTGGAATGCTTAGCGATAGCGACTCGTGTTTTTCCAGCAAAATAACTCTTTTCTGGAAGATTCTCACCAAAATGCTTTTGTATGCTTGGAAAACAATATAATGAGCTGTCAGTGGAATAATTTCAATAGCTGTCGGACGGGTGGCTTAGAAATGACAACAGTCAGTTTTTTATCTCACCCTGTATTGTTAATATGTCTCTTTCACTCTTTATTTATCCTTTGCACTTCAATCTTCTTTGTTACCATCCCTGAATTGGCAAAACCCAGAATTGCCAATTCTTGGAAAATGCTTTTGAAAAAAATCGTAATACGAGTAATTGCAAAATATAACTGTCAATGAAAAGCTCCATTCAATGGATTTATTGGCTTTCAACTCTTTATTGAAAAGCTCGTGTGATCTGTTGCTGTTGATTTGAATCTCAATACGGCTGCCATTGTATTTTAATTTTTTTTTTCTGGGAATTGTTTTGTGGCAGTTATTAACTCTTATCATCTGACACGTAATTGACAATGACACTGTATTCGATTTAAAAAATTTAAAGCAATGGAAAAATTATGTTAGGAACTGCTTTGGCAAATAGCGTTACTGTTATTGACATTGCCGTAAAAGCTGGTATTAGTCTTGTGTTTTTTTTTTTTTTTTTTTTTTTTTTTTTTTTTTTTTTTTTTTGTAGGACATTTCCGGAACTATGCTCGTTGAACATTAACATTGTGCATAATGGAATTAAAAAAAAATAATAATCTCCCTATGGCGATGATGATGGAAAATATATGACCCTTTTATACCCTCCACCATACTATGGAAGGTATATTACTTTGTCATTCCGTTTGTAACTCCTCGAAATACTCATGTCAGACCAACAAAGTATATATATTATTGATCAGTGTAAAATTTTAAGTCGATTTAGCGATATCCGTCCTGTCTGTCCAGCTGTCTTGCCGTCTCTTGTGATCACGCTATCTTTCGAACTAATTGAGATAGGAGGCTAACATTTTGCGCACATTTTTATTTTTCCAGTATGCAGGTTAGGTTCATAAATGGGTCATGTAGGTCCACGTTTTCATATAGCCCCCATATAACGGTACCTCCCGATATTCGGTATTTTGATGATTTAGCGTTATCATTAACCGGAATTGTTTCAAATTTGGTATTTGAATTTCGTATAGATACTACAGCCTAAGACTGGAAGTTGTCTGTGTAGGTCCACGTCTTCGTATAGCCTTCATATAACGGAACAATCCCAATATCGGTATTTTGATGATTTTAGCGTCATTTTACATCGGAATTGTTTCAAATTACGAATTTAAGTTCGTAATGGGAACTACAGACTGTGACAGAAAATTATCTATGCATGTCCAGGTCTTCGTATAGCCCCCATATATCGGTACTTCTCTAATTCGGTATTTCGACGATTTCAGATACAATACCCACCAAAATTGTTTGAGATGTCGTATTTGAAGTTCGTAATGGTATATATTGATATTTTGATGATTTTAGCTACATTATTCACCGTTTATTTTAAGTTTCGAATTTGATATTGTAATGGCTTATGACAAACCATACCTATGTAGGTCCACGTCGTATATGACCAGAATATAACGGCTATATTCGGTATTTTTAAAATTTTAACATAATTTTTTATGGATTTATTATTTGAAAATTTTCAAATTCTTTCCAAATGATGGAGGGTATTCAATATTCGTCCCGGACGAACTTACTGCTTTTTAACTTGTGTATACTAAATCTGATTAATTGCCTATACATTGTCATTACACATACTCGTAAATATAAAGCTTACAACTAATGACCGAAACAAAATTCCAGAACTCATTATACTTATGTGTTTCTATACATGCGTATTTTGTTAAATATTTTTCTCTGCCTATCAAACGAATGCTGTTGTTATTCTTTTTGGTCGCAAAAAACATATATGCATTTACACAGAACAGCCTATCATGTGGCCTTTGAGTGCACAACCCAAATCAAAAAAAATTAATCCTCATTCATTTAAGCCCAGCCTCTTTTTTCTTGTGACTGCCATATACTGTATCCAATACATTCTCAGAAATATTTCAAAATAAATAAAAACTGTCACATTCAATATCTTTTTGCCAAAAAGGCATATTGCCGCAGTTTACATCGGATTTTTTTAAGACTGGTTTATTTGCATTACAAAATAGCCATCATTGTAAAAAAAATTGGGAACTCAATTTTTGTTATATATTAACTGCAAAAGCAAAAAAGTATTGACTTGGATAGCTCTTCTAAGTATGATGAAAGCTGAGTGAGGAGCATGTACCAAGTATTATGCAAACAAAAAAAATAAAAAATGGAGAATGACATTTGATACAAAGACCCTGCGGAAAGAAAGAATTGGAAAATATATCCGATTGAGCCAGTTCCGAAAGTTATTATCTCCACAAAAGTAGGTTTTGTGAGTATTTTAAGTTTGGTTGGGTCAAATAGTTTGTAACACCTCGAAATGTTGACCCTAGAATCACCATGTGGTATACCGATCTTCATATCTCGAAGAGCTGTAGTCCCAAATATTTGGAAGGATTTCTTTTCTAAATAAATAAAAATTTGATAGACTTCTCAGTTCTAGTTAACAGAGCTGCAGATCGACACATTATATTGATGTGAGGTATTTCATGCTTGAAGCGACCAATTATAACCTTCGATTACTTGCTTTATATGATACGAATGTAACTAGGTTCTTGTCCATACAAAAGATCCTTAAATAATACCCAGATCCTTAAATAATACCCAGACAAATAATACAAATTTCAGACTGCTCTCATTTCTAAGCCACTCGTCCGACAGCTGTTAAAATTAGTCCACTGACAGCTCATTATATGTTTACAAACGTACAAAAGCATTTTTGTGAGAATTTCCCAGAAAAAAAAGTTATTCGTGATGGAATTCAAGCGTGATAGTGTGATTTTTTTATATTTGGCTGGAAAACCACAAGTGACTATGGTTAGAGCACTCCCGCATTTAAATGTGAATAAATCGTTGCCGTGATACTGGTAGCGTAGCCCCACGTCAAGGAAGTGGACGGAAGAAAACAGCAACATCAGCAGAAATGGTTCGAAAAGTAAAGAAGCGACTTGATCGAAACCCGCGTCACAGTGACCGAAAAATGGCTCCTGAGCTGAACATATCGCAATATTCCATTCGGCAAATATGGAAAAATGAGCTCGGGTAAGGCCATTGAAATCCCAAAAAGTGAAAGAACTTATACCGCAAAAGAAAGAATATAGACTCAAAAGAGCTAAAGAGTTTCTTCGCTTGGCCGAAAGTGGTGAACTGTCGAATTTGGTTTTCTCAGATGAGAAAACATTCGTTGTCCAGCTGTTTGTAAACAAACAAAATGATCGCATTTGCTTGCCAAAGAGGTCAGCTGAAAATGTGCACCTTCGGTTGGCCACCAGAACTCAAGCGCCGACCATGGAGATGGTGTGAGCCGCCATAATAGCCGATGGTCGCTCTCCGCTCGTATAATCGACGTGGTGTCAGAATATATGCCGAATATTATCGCGAAAATATTCTGGAGGGTGTATTAAAACCTTGGGCACGCAAACATTTTGGCCGCAGACCTTGGACATTTCACCATCGCACTCAGCACGTGCCATCCAAGAATGGTTACAGAATGAGCTTCCTCGCTTCATTTCCAGCGCACAATGGCCACCAAAATCTCCGGATACCAATCCGTTGGACTATTGTGGCTGGAGTATTTTGGAAGGAGAGGTTGGCACAAAGAATACCAAAGTGTCGATCAACCCCCTTCGCCGGGAATGGGCCTAGATACCGTAGAGCAACATTCGGACAGATTCGTTGCCGTTTAAAGGCCATAATTAGTGCCAAACGTGACCAAATCGAACAAATCTAACTTATTCTGACATTTTATGTCATTGCCGACATTTTTTGCTGTCATTCAATAAAAAAAAAAAAAAAAAAAAATATTATAATATATATATATATATATATTATATATATATATATATTATATATATATATCAGGCTTTCCCTTTATTGGTTTTTGTAAAACAACGTTTGTTTATTAGTGGAGAACGATGATAATGTTTACCAGGGGGTAAGGCAGGGAATACCTTGAATTCACTCGGAAATGCCAAACGTCAGTCCATTTGGGCTGATATTAGCCCTTTGATTCACAATAAATCTCATATCCGGCTCATATCATCATGGTCCGATCTCAATAAGTGTTTTGAGCTCCGAAAGTCATCTGGTACCAAATATCATTTTTCTGGAGAGCGGTTTGAAAAAATATGGGAGCTATATCTAAAATTTAATTTCATAGGGTTCGTCCTTGGGCCAAAAAAAAATTCTTTGAAAAACTTCATCTCAATCAGATAATAAATGCGACCTGCATTTTTCTCAAAAATTCAGGCGGCCTGACGATCAGAAAGTGATTCTATGAAGATCCCAAAAAGTAAACTATCTCGCTTCCTTCTCCATGTTACAAACAAATACATAATCCTTACCACTATGTGGTATAGGGTATAAAACTCGTATTACTTGAAAAATGGCGCCCAAATGACTTAATTTAAATGCTAACAACATCAGAAAAAAAAAATAAAATTCAGGAAAATTTCCAGAGTTCAAATAGCGCAGGTACAGGAATTTATGTTTGAAAATACTATGTCATTAAATTTATATATTCAACAGGATTCTAAATATCCTTTGGTGTGGCCTCCATTTGCAACTTTTTGTATAAATAAATGGTGAGTATGCAAAACGAATTCAAACGATTTAATATATTATATGGATCTAAACTTGGATATTATCTTATAACATATGAAAACACATACAGTTATCTACTTCTTCAGTCTTCATACTCAAACAACCACTTTTTCAAGCTACTGTCAATTTTTGTCGTCTTCGTCACGTCTGTCCCACTCATCCGTTCTCACTTCCCACTATGCGTCCACCACCTTGTAGCTATAAAGTACTAAAAATTCCCGTTGAATTATTTATAATAATATAGAAAAGAAGAAAATTATATCAATATTATTACACGGATAATGTGAAATCATCAGTCAGTAACCATATACTCAACCTCTCCTATTGTATTTGTACGTATGTAAAAAAAAGTACAATAACACATTGCAAAAAAATTCATATTTTAAAATAGTTGATAAAGATCTAATAGATTATGAAAGTAGAGCTAAAACTAGAAGACAAAAAAACGAAGTAATAAAATTATTTTTCTTCTGAACAGCTGCTTCAGCAGTTTCCTACAAATTAATTACACGCCACTTACAAGTGTTCTTGCCAGCCAAGTCATCTCATAATTCTTTGCCGAACGTGTTTTATCGAAATTTTTAAATTGATTTGAACTCTATAATTCTCCAAAGACTGCTGTAAATGTCAGCTCCTTAGCGATGTAAATCTGTTGGGTTTTAACTTGCCTTTCCCATGTGCTGTGTAAAATTACAATCAAATGAAGGAATGAAAACAAAAATCCTACAAATCTAAATAATATTTGATCCCATACCATTCATATTCTAGATACGCTGAACCGCGTATGTTACACGTTTTCCCCCCAAAAATACACGTACCATTGCTGTTGCTGCCTGCCACTTGTTTGACATTGATATATTACATGTATGACTGTGTGTGTGGTGTGAGTGGTTGCGATGTAGGTCTATGTATTGAATACGAAATTAGCCAAAAAGCTAAAATTAAATTAAACTCATTTCAACAACAGAAGTATTCCTATATACACTAGCGTATAAATGGGCGGGTAGTGCATATCGTTCGTATATCCAGAGAGGGGCATAACTCAAATAAGTGATTTTTCAGTTAACAATTATTTTTTTTAATACAAATACTTTATCTTATCTACTTTTTGTGAAGTAATTTTTGTACCC